>NC_053500.1:139303618-139381118 GCF_905171775.1 Rana temporaria | reverse complement strand
GGGCACAGTGGCTGCATTTGATGGGCACAATGAGACTGCATATGATGGACACAGTGGCTGCATTTGCTGTTTTTTTTGTTTTTTTTTCCAATATTTTTCTGAATTTTTCAGTTTGTTTGCAAAATTGGTCAGAGCATTCGATGGCGCCATTACAGACTTGACAACTTGAAAACCCTAAAAAGATGATTACAAAATTCTATGTCCTACGTCCTCTTCCAGGTGGGAAGTACAGGAAATAGAATTCGGTCCAAGCTGGTAAAACCGTACCTTTTACCTTAAAAAATAAATAAAAATATGAAATCTACCATTCTAAAAAACTATTTTTCAAACTAAATTCGACTGGTGTATAAAGCTCTAGCATGCACAAGCCAGGAGTGACAGGTTCTCTTTAAACCCTAGCCCTAGGGTTTTGTGTTGTCCCGGGCCAAGCTGGCCAAAACATTTTTTTTTTTTTTAAAGTAGCACAAAACCCGGCGATAAACTATAAAGAGAACCTGTCACAGCTGGTTCATGCAATCTAGAACTTTATATATTGGTAGAGCAGTAGTGTCCGGGCCTGGGCCAAGCTGGCCAAACAAACTAACACAAAACCCGGAGTTGGGCTTTTAGGCTCTATGTATATGGAAGGTGGGCGGATTTGGATTTGGAGTCTAAAGGAGAGCAGAGGCCACGTGGGTGCGGTACAGCGGTACAGGTGATTAAAACGGAACACCTGAGATAAAGGATGCCTCCTAGGTAACAGATGGTGGTAAACATCACACCGGCGAATGCCAGATCTGGAGACAGCTACCTGGCAACCCGCCCCGTCCACCCGCAGCCAGGCTTTCCCTCGTGATATTTGTGATGTAAAAAAAAGATTTTATAGCGGCGTGTTGCTGAGCGCCATCCTGGCGATGTTGGCGGCACAGATGGGCAGAGATATTTCATTGCTCAAAAGAACAAAGAGCAGGAACCATAGAACCTTAAAGAGTGTTCTGAGGATACAACTGGGGACATGTGCGGACACGTGCGGATATGTGGGGACAAAAAAAAAAAGGGGGGGGTTTGCCACATGGGGCCCTGGGGACCTCTGAGCCCTTTATTAAAATATATATATATATATAGAAATAAAATAATATTAAAATAAATTAAAACATTTTATAAAAAAAAGGGAGGTTGCCATCCGGGGCCCTGGGGACCTCTGGGCCCTTTAATAATAATAATAATAATAACAATAATATTATATATATATATATATATATATATATATATAAATATTTGTTTTATAAAAAAAAGGGGGTTGACCCCTAAAAAAAAAATTGGCCCTTTAATAAAAAATTCAATTAAAATATATTAAAAAAATATATATATATATTTTTTTTTATAAAAAAAAATTGTATTTATTAAGGGGGTTGCCATCCGGGCCCCTTACAGGTGTACTGCCTGTACCCCCCTGATGGCGGCCCTGCCAGCAGGTGGGCAGAACTGGAGAGCGTTGTCAGGCGTTGGTGGAGATAGAAGAGAGCAGAGGCTGATGGGAGCCTTCCATGTCCACCAACCCTTCAGCTCTCCATAGCGCTGCGCTCGGCGTCCTCTCCGGGGGTTCCGAGTTGTTTATCCACATCGGAAATTTATGGCGGCCGGCTTTAGGAAGCTGCACATCCTTTACTTACTCCTGCGACACGCTTGCATTTCCCAGGCTCGGCTCGGCTCATTCGGCAACCTTTTCAGACACTTCCTTTAAGATGAAATATACCGGAACGCACTCAGCGATTTTCCATGACATTGTCTATAATGACCTGATCCCCAGCTTCTCTGATGGAACGTAGGGACAGGCTGATACTTTAACCACTTAAGACCCGGACCATTATGCAGGTTAAGGACCTGGCCAGTTTTTGCGATTCGGCACTGCGTCGCTTTAACTGACAATTGCGCGGTCGTGCGACGTGGCTCCCAAACAAAATTGGCGTCCTTTTTTCCCCACAAATAGAACTTTATTTTGGTGGTATTTGATCACCTCTGCGGTTTTTATTTTTTGCGCTATAAACAAAAATAGAGCGACAATTTAATTTTTGCTATAATAAATATCCCCCAAAAAAGATATAAAAAAAAGTTTTTTTTCCTCAGTTTAGGCCGATACGTATTTTGTACATTTTTTTGGTAAAAAAAATCGCAATAAGCGTTTATCGATTGGTTTGCGCAAAATGTATAGCGTTTACAAAATAGGGGATAGTTTTATTGCATTTTTATTAATATTTTTTTTTTTTTACTACTAATGGCGGCGATAAGCGATTTTTTTCGTGACTGCGACATTATGGCGGACACATCGGACAATTTTGACACATTTTTGGGACCATTTTCACAGCAAAAAGTGCTATAAAAATGCACTGATTACTGTGAAAATGACAATTGCTGTTTGGGAGTTAACCACTAGGGGGCGCTGAATTGGTTAAGTGTGACCTCATATGTGTTTCTAACTGAAGGGGGGCGGGGCTGGACGTGTGATGTCATTGATCGCCTTTCCCTATATCAGGGAACAGACGATCAATGACGGCGCCACAGTGAAGAACGGGGAAGGTGTGCTTACACTCACCTCTCCCCGTTCTTCAGCTCCGGGGACCGATCGCGGGACTCCAGCGGCGATCGGGTCCCGCGGCCGCGGTCACGGAGCTTCGGACCTGGTCACGGGCGCGCGCCCGTGATCCACGGCTGGGCACTTAAAGAGGACGTACAGGTACGTGCTTGTTCCCAGCCGTGCCATTCTGCCGACGTATATGTCCAGGAGGCGGTCCTTAAGTGGTTAAGGGCTCATTTTATACTTGCTTTGGACTTTTAACACACATTAAAGTGCCTACCGCGTCAACATGCGTTTTTGATGCTTTTTTTACGTTGTATTAACCACGTGCCGTCCAGCGCACGACGATATATGTCGACACAATGGCTCGGCTGGACAAATGGGCGTACAGGTACGTCCCCTTTAAGATGCGGCATTGTGGGCGCGATTGCCCGCGGCGAGCGGCCGCGAATCCGACCGGACTCGATGTCCGTTTGGAGTCCCGCGATCATCTCACAGAGAGGAAGAACGGGGAAATGCTGGTGTAAACAAGGTATTTCCCCATTCTTCCTAGTGACAGGACACTGATCACCGTTCCCTGTGATCGTGTCACACGTAGCCCATCCCCCCTACAGTTAGAACACATCCCTAGGACACACTTAACCCCTTCAGCACCCCCTACAGGTTAACCCCTTCACTGCCAGTGTCATTTACACAGTAATCATAGCACTGATCGCTGTATAAATGACAATGGTCCCAAAAATGTGTCAAAAGTGTCTGATGTGTCCGCCATAATGTCGCAGTCACGATAAAAATCGATGATCGCCGCCATTACTAAAAAAAAAAAAAAAGCGTCCAATGCCACATTTGGAACCAAGTGTAAAATGAGCCCTAAACAAGGCGCGACAACAAGGGTTTTTCTTTTGTATTCAGGAGAGAAGGGTAAGGCCTCGTACATACGACCGAACATGTCCGCTTTTTCCGGCCGACCGGACAGGTTTCCAGCGGACAACTGTTTCTTAGCATGCTAAGAAACATGTCCGCTGGAACCATGTCCGCCAGACATGTCCGATGGTCACTATGACTCATCGGACATGTCCACTGGCCCGAGAACCCGCGCATGACGTCGAAGTGATTCGACGCATGCGTGGAAGCATTGAACTTCCGGGTTCGCGCACGTCGCAGCGTCATCGTCGCCGCCACGTCACCGCGTCGTAACCGCGTCGTCTGTCCACGGGAAATTTGGTCTGATGGTGTGTACAGCCATCAGACCAAATGATCCCAGCGGACATGTTGGGTCGTCTGTACGAGGCCTTAGAGGTTGACCAGCATTTTTACAACCCCTCCCGACTGTCCACCTTCAGATTTATTTTTGACGGCGGGTTGGGTGAGTTCACATGGGTGCTATGCCATGGCGCAATGTTGAGTTTGACAGGCGACACCACCCGCTAGAAATTAGTTATCGGTCTTGGAATCCGAGAGGAACATTCCACGGGTAGTGAGGTCAGTGATGTGCAGCATTTCGAAGCCAGGAAGGCGGCTTTTAAGTGTAGAAGGACTTCCAAAGCCACTCCAGATTGGAACTGGAGACAGATCAAAGATTAGGAGTGCCACACTAGAAGAGTCCAAACATATTTTACAAAAAGCACTGGGACAAAGGAGAGGAAACAAACGAACACGAGTGAATGCGCAAAATGGGAGGGCAGGTCTGCTTTATGTTGGGCAGCTCTTACGTACAGAAGGGCTTTCCAAGCCACTTCAATAGGAACTGGAGAAAGATCAAAGAATCAGAAAAATGTTGCTTCCAATCAGGAGTCATCGCTTCTCGGCATTTTAGCTAAGATCAAGTGTAGTATCTGTTCTTATCAGTTGCCAGGAGGTGGCGCTGTGCTAACCGTCCCTAGTACACGGCGAGGTGGAAAGGGATGGCGGTGGCATATGCAAAACCTGCTGGTGTGGAGGCGAAAGCCTTCTGATGAGGATGGAGAACTATTGGGTCGAGGCGGAGGGCCAGGGCTTCTTCTGGCCTTCTGGCCGGTGTTGGTGTTGGCGATGCTCCTATCGGCGTCCGGTGGAGAACCTGGTGTAGCCCGGTCTGAGGGCGTCTGGGTGAGCCATGCAAATCTGCTGGATTGATGGGGGCCTGGAAGGGTTAGTACCGGTGGAGGCTGCTTTATAGTCGGTGGCTCTCCCTGAGAAAACCCAGAAGGGCTCTCGATCTGGTAGAGAGGAGTGCCGCACTGATCTGGTCGGGGGGGTTGGATAGGAACCGAAAAGCCTATGGTGAATGTGCCCCTGGAGTGGCAGTTCAGGGGTGCCATAGCTGCACTAGTGTTTCTCTCAGCACTTTTGTGTTTTGGCACCATGGTCACTTCACCATAACACACTTTTTTCGCACCTGCCTCTAGGGACGAGTCTTTAGGAATTTTGGAATTTTTGATTCCTGGCCGGAGGGTGCCGGCCATCGTATTGCATGATGGTCACTTTCACTCTTCCTCATCTTCCTTCTCCCCCACTTACTTTTTAATTACCCCAGTGTGCGTCACTTTTATGTATTTTTTTTGTTGGTTTGTTACACGTTTTTGTCACTGTGTGATCAGTAGGGTGTAGGTCCTCGGGCCTGCCCTAAACGTCTTGGGAGGGGGTGGACATGGCCTATTGGCCTTCTGGCTTAGTTCTCCTGCTCTCATTGGGGCTCCCTTCGGGGGGAGCCCCACCTAGTACTTGGGTGGGTTCTGTTTCTGCAGACCTTCCAAAGAACGAGGTCCGTCTGGTTTCGGCAAGACGGGCCATGTGAAGTACCGCAGTCTTCTCCCGTCCTCTTCCATCTTCTGCTATGACACAGTGACGCTGTGGCGCTGTGATTGGATGCCTAATAGGCAATCACAGCGCCTGTCACTCCAGCCAATGAAGGTGCCCGGGAACCCAGGACAGACATGTCAATTGCGGGACAGTCCCGGGCAGGGGAGGGCTGGCAGCCTTAGGCCTGGGGGGCAAGTTCAGTCAAGTGGCCATTGAACCGCCAAATCAGCTCACCATCTATGGCCCATTTGGTTTTTCAATGCAGCCTCACCAGTGCAACCAACTCCAGTGCCCATCAATGCAGACTGATCACTGGGGCAGGTTACATGGGGTGTATGGGGAGGGATGGGGGGTCAGCTATGGGTTTCAGGGTCTCACCTCAGTGATCTCAGCAGGTCCTTGCATGCCACAGCCTCCTGGGGGGGGGGGGGGTAATGCTCCTGGGGTCACGTTGCAGCCAGCACCCAGCCCTGCATCCCGACTCCCTGGCACACCCTGCCTCTGCCTGCTTCCAAAAATCCAGTTTCCGGGAGTTGTAGTTTCCTCTGCACAGCTCTGTTTTTCACCCACCGGGAGCTTGAGCATGGACTACAACTCCCGGAATGCAACAGCTAGCGGTGGGCCGCCGTGGCCATGCCCCCGGCCCAACTTCCTAGACCAGAATAAAAAAAATGGTAGTGGGCAGCAGCTGCCGGCCATTTTGAACACAAGTCAGGGCGGCCTGGGAGGCAATTGTCACCCTGCCCCCTGGCGCAGCCCTCCCCTGGTCCCGGGCAATCCGGGACACATGGGCACCCTAGTAGAAAGGGCTGCCTGATTGCATACGAATGGAAAGTGTTTAGGTGTGACCTCATATTATATGTTGTATAATGTATGGCCAGCCTTAGCAGGATATTTATCTATCCAAGAGGAAGTAAATTAAATAAGTTCCTTGTTGGGGTTTACATGCCTTTTAAGTGACACGCCGCAGGCAGATACCTTTATTAAAGTGACGTCTCTGGGACCTGGCATGGCACTTGGCATGCATTCATCCCCCATCTGAAGCAAAGCCCGGAGATTTAACCCCGTGTGACCCGGGTTCATTCTGTCTAGAGCTTTTATTTATCTTTTTAATGCCGATAGAAACGCTGGCCAATTTACTGAAAAAAGATGATCCTTATGAAAGGCACATTAGTGTGACTGCGCCCTCGGAGGGCCGTTCGGTAAGAAGGCCATTGTGCAGCACGAGGACAGAGACAAAGCCCTCCCGCTGGGGATCTCTTGTGTTTGTGGGTAAACTTTGACTCACGCTGGCAGAAACTAGTTTGTATTTACCAAACTCCAGCGAGGTGCAGTCATGTGTTACCAGCACTGCCCAGGTCTGAGCTGAAGGTGCCTTTTAACGCTTTACTGCCCTGCGCGGCACACCCTATTGGACGGCGAGGCGCAAATCTCAGAGCTGAAAGGGTTACAGTTTTAATTGACGGAAAGTGGACTGTTAGATGGGGAACATTGCGCTTGTAATGATCTCTCTATCTCTGTATTATGGACATCTTATGTCCTGCGGCTAAACCAAAGGTCACCCATTGGCATAAATGGCATAGAGCAAAGGGGACATCCCGGGGGGGTTTGGGAGTTTTTGGTTGGGGTACTACTAGTACCCCTTATTACATTGAATATTGAACGCAGTACAGGGCCACCATCAGGAATATTATGGGGCCCCTTACACAGCTTCAGGCATGGGCCCTCCTGGAGCAGAGAACCGGGGTGGTGCTGCCGCCTGAAATTGAGAAGCGGGGGGGGGGGCCCTTCACAAAAAAAAAAGAAATAAAGAATAGATATATATAAAAAAGGGGGTAGCCATCCGGGGGCCCTGGGGACCTCTGGGCCCTTTAATAAAAAGAAATAAAAAATATATATTTATTTATTTTTTAAAAAGGGGGTTGCCATCTGGAACCTCTGGGCCCTTTAATAATAAAAAAAGAAAAAAAAAACCTCTGGGCCCTTTAATAAAAAAAATATATAAAAAAAATAAACATTTATGCGCCGTTCGTAAAAAACGTCAATCACTTCGGGTCACCCCCCCATTAACATAAAACACGCCTCCTCATCCTCATTTGAATTAGGCGCGCTTACGCCGGCCCCATTTACGCTACGCCGCCGTAAGTTAGGAGGCAAGTACTTTGTGAATACAGTACTTGCCTCTCTGACTTAAGGCGGCGTAGCGTAAATATGATACGCTATGCCGCCTTAAAGATGCGGCGCCCTACTTGAATCTGGCTAATTGTACGTTATAGACTCCAGAAATAGAGTGGGTTATGGGATTTTGCAAGCATTTTTAAACTAGGGCTTATTTTCGGGGTAGGGCTTATATTGCAGCTTTCCTGGGAAATAACGCTAGGTCTTATTTTTGGGGGTAGGTCTTATTTTCGAGGAAACACGGTAAAAATAGAAAAGGTAACAATGGATTGTCTTCATTAAACTCTCTTATTTTCTTTTTTTTGTAGGACATGGCTAGCTCAACAAACCTCTCTACCTCCTGGACATTTTGGGTTTTCATCTTGCTTCTGTCCGACTTCCTATGTTTAACTGATGCTCAGACTCCTCCCGCGGGATGCGGAAACATCGACTCGATATATTACTATTTATGTGACCTTTCCTCTGCATGGGGTATAGTTCTAGAAGCCATTGCCAGTGCTGGCATCGTGTCCTCGTTCATCCTCACCATCGTCCTTCTAGCCAGCATCCCCTTTATCCAGGACAAGAGGAAGAAAAGCATCCTGGGAACTCAGGTCTTTTTCCTTATCGGCACTTTTGGCCTCTTCTGTTTGGTCTTTGACATGATAGTCCAAAGGTACTTCTCCACGTGCGCGTCGAGGAGGTTCCTCTTTGGCGTACTCTTTGGCATCTGCTTCTCGTGTTTGTGGGCGCACGCCATTACCCTCAACTACTTGGTGAGGAGGAACTCTGGGCCGAGCGGCTGGATCGTTTTCGGCATAGCTTTGGCCCTTTCTCTCGTAGAAGTCATCATCAACACCGAGTGGCTCATTATCACCGTCGTACGGACAACGGGCACCCCAGGAGTGCCATGTAACATTACAAACCCGGATTTCGTCATGGCTCTGATTTACGTTATGTTCCTCATAGTGGCCGGGTTCGTGACCTGCTGGCCAGCGCTGTGCGGGCGATATGGCCACTGGAAGAAGCATTCGGCTTTCATCATCATCACCCTCTTCCTCTCCGCTTGCATTTGGATCGTTTGGATTGTTATGTACGTTTATGGAAACAGCCGCGTTGGAGACCCAGTGTACTGGGATGACCCAACGTTGGCCATCGCTCTCGTGTCCAACGCCTGGGCCTTCATCTTCTTCTACATTATTCCCGAGATCTCACAGCTGACCAAAGCAAACATGGAGCAGACTTTCGAAGAGGAGCTCTACCCGACAAGAGGGGTGGGTTATGAAACTATCCTCAAGGAACAAGGTACTCAGAGCATGTACGTGGAGAACAAAGCCTTTTCTATGGACGAGTCACAAGCAGGTGAGCAACCAGATGAGTTTGTACCTTCACCAGGTGATTGATGTGGTCATACAGAGAACATAAAACCATATCTGACCACCGTGTCACTGTCTGTCCCTAATATCACAGGGGTGGCAAACTCAATTTTATCAGATTATTGTTGCCCTCAAAGGGCCGGTTGTGTCTGTAAGACTATATAAAGGTATCTACTTTTTATCATATTAAATAATTGTCTCTGCATTCGAAAATTACCTCTTTTAGTAATGCCTTTAGTAACTGGAGAGCTCTCAAACAAAAGATGTTCCTGCCATGGTGTTCTGTCTGAGCAGCAGGGCCGGGACAAGCGGTGGGCAGGAGGGCTGGGACAAGGGGTGGGCAGGGGGCTGGGATAAGGAGTGGACAAGGTGGCCGGAACAAGGAGTGGACAGGAGGGCCGGGATAAGGGGTGGGCAGGAGGGCCGGGATAAGGGGTGGGCAGGAGGGCCGGGATAAGGGGTGGACAGGAGGGCCGGGACACGGGGTGGACAGGAGGGCCAGGACAAGGGGTGGACAGGAGGGCCGGGACAAGGAGTGGACAGGGGGGCCGGGATAAGGGGTGGGCAGGAGGGCCGGGACAAGGGGTGGACAAGGGGGCTGGAAGAAGGGGTGGACAGGAGGGCCGGGACAAGGGGTGGACAGGAGGGCCGGGACAAGGGGTGGGCAGGAGGGCCGGGATAAGGGGTGGACAGGAGGGTCGGGACAAGGGGTGGACAGGAGGGCCGGGACAAGGGGTGGGCAGGAGGGCCGGGACAAGGGGTGGACAGGAGGGTCGGGACAAGGGGTGGACAGGAGGGCCGGGACAAGGGGTGGGCAGGAGGGCCGGGACAAGGCGTGGGCAGGAGGGCCAGGATAAGGGGTGGACAGGACGGCTGGGATAAGGGGTAGGCAGGAGGGCCGGGACAAGGGGTGGACAGGGGGGCCGGGATAAGGGGTGGGCAGGAGGGCCGGGCAGGAGGGCAAGATGACGCTGTACTGCACTGGTGACAGTATGTGAAACAAAAAAATAAAATAAAAATTATTTCTTAATTTTACAAAAATTTGTGACAAAAAATATCAACTTTAAAAAACTTGCCATGCCTCTTACTAAATACCCTGGACGGCCTACTTTCCAAAAGGGGGTCATTTGGGGGGTATTTGTACTGTCCTGGCGTTTTCAGGTCTCAAGAAAGGAGATCTGCTGTCAGTACATCAGCATTGATAGATTCTCAGATATATATTCCATAATTTGTGGACTTTATAACTTTCCTACACACTAAGGCCCCTTTCACACGGACGGACCGTTCAGGTCCGCCTGTCAGTTTTGAAGGCAGATCTGAACGGCCGCTCGTGACCCGGTCCAAAGCTCCGTGACCACGCCCGCGGGACCCGTGGACCCAATCGTCGCCAGTGTCCCGCGATCGGTCCCCGGAGCTGAAGAACGTGGAGAGGTGAGTGCAACCACACCTTCCCCGTTCTTCACTGTGGCAGCGTCATTGATCGTCTGTTCCCTGATATAGGGAAAGACGATCAATGACGTCACACGTCCAGCCCCGCCCCCCTACAGTTAGAAACGCATATGAGATCACACTTAACCCCTACAGTGCCCCCTAGTGGTTAACTCCTAAACTGCAATTGTCATTTTCACAGTAAACAATGCATTTTTATAGCACTTTTTGCTGTGAAAATTACAATAGTCCCAAAAATGTGTCAAAATTGTCAAAATTGTCCGATGTGTCCGCCATAATGTCGCAGTCACGAAAAAAAAATCGATGATCGCCGCCATTAGTAGTAAAAAAAAAAAAATTATTAATAAAAATGCAATAAAACTATCCCCTATTTTGTAAACACTATACATTTTGCGCAACCCAATCGATAAATGCTTATTGCGATTTTTTTACCAAAAATATGTAGAAGAATACGTATCGGCCTAAACTGAGGGGGGAAAAAACGTTTTTTTTATATATTTTTGGGGGATATTTATTATAGCAAAAAGTTAAAAATATTGATTTCTTTTCAAAATTGTCGCTCTATTTTTGTTTATAGCGCAAAAAATAAAAGCCGCAGAGGGGATCAAATACCACCAAAAGAAAGCTCTATTTGTGGGAAAAAAAAGGATGCCAATTTTGTTTGGGAGCCACGTCGCACGACCGCGCAATTGTCAGTTAAAGCGACACAGTGCTGAATCGCAAAAAGGGTTAAGGTCCTTAACCTGCATAATGGTCCGGGGCTGAAGTGGTTAAGAAAAACTATTTTTTTTTTAAGAAAATTCTGCCTTTTCTCTTTTTTGTAACTATGTAACAAGAAAGATTATTTATTTGCAAAAAAAATCTGCCTTTTCTTATTTATGTAAAAAGAAAAAAATATTTGCAAATTTTTAAAAACAGAAAAATGAAGAAAAATGCATATTTTTTATTTATTTTTTAATTTCTGACTTTCTCATTTATTTAGAAAAAATGATAAAAAATAATAAAAACCCCACAGGTAATTAAATACCACCAAAAGAAAGCTCTATTTGTGGGGGGGGGGAAAAAAATGATAAAATTGTCATATGGTTACATATGGAAAATCCGATCGTGTGTACAAGGCTTTTGAATGACAATTGCGCGGTCATACTACACGTATGACCGCGCAATTGTCATTCAAAATCATTGTACACGCGATCGGATTTTCCGATAGGGAATCATGCGACGACAGGCTGTTGTCGGGAAAATCCGACCGCTTTGTACTCTCCATCGGACAATTGTCGGATTTTCGCACGCTTTAAAATTTTTCCGACAACAAACGTGTCTTGTCGGATTTTACGATTGTGTGCACGCAAGTTTTTTTCGGATCAAAAATCCAAAGTACAAACACGCATGCTCAGAAGCGATGCTCACCATAACACGACATTAGCAGAAGTTGCCCAAAGGGTGGCGCTAAAGAGCTGAAAAGCCAAGTAGTTTTGTGTTTGTTGGCCGACAATTTTTTTGACAGTTCACGGGCCAACGCCCTTCGGACAAAAGTCCTACGCTTTGTCCGATGGAAATCCGATCGTGTGTACGAGGCTAAAAGTGTGACAGCGCTGAAAGCTGGAAATTGGCCTGGGCAGGAGGGGGGGTTGGGATGCAGGAGGAGCGGGAGGGGCAGGAGGGGGGGTTGGGATGCAGGAGGGGCAGGAGGGGGGGTAAGTGAAGGGGTTATTATTAATATGGACGGAGATGTGTGTTTTTCTCATCACTGGCTCTTATCTCATGTTTGCACAGCTCTCCACACCTTGTTAGTCACCGGGGCGTCTCGTTTTGCTGGCGTCATGAATACATTGTAGCGCAGTCACAGCGGCGGATACAATGTACATTGCACAATCGATACTTTGTGTTCAGAATCTTTTTATATCAGGTGATCATTACACTCATCTTTTTGTTTTCCAACAGCCAAGAGGCCGGTGTCGCCCTACAGCGGGTACAATGGGCAGATGAGGAGCAGCGTGTACCAGCCGACAGAGATGGCGCTCATGAATAAGAACAAGGTAAGCGCCTGCGCCGGCGCCGGGCTCGCCTCTCCCTGCCAATGTTTTTTTTCCTCCTCCAGGAGTTGGCCGGAGCGGCTCTTGCGGTTGCTCGGTGACTCTGCAGATTAACACTGTGCCACTATTCACGGCGAGCCGCGCTCCCTGCCAACACACAGACGCCGCTTCTTAAAGGGCCCCTCCACCCCCGGGGGCTGACAGAAACGCGATGAGGGTCTGCGACCCCCTCGGCAAAAACGTTATCGTTTGATACGTTGTCGCCGTTCATTGTATTGGGTGCGAGAGAAACGTATCGTTTTGTACAATCTTAGTTTTATTGAAAAGTTATTAGACAAGTAACAAATATACCATCAAAACATCTTACAAATAGTTTGTATAATGTAACATAAACAAAACAGCAAACAAACAGCCACGAAAGAAAACAAATACATGAAAAAAACAAACAATATAAAAAATAAAAAAAATAAAAAAAAAAAAAAAAAAAAAAAAAAAAAAAAAAAAAAAAAAAAAAAAAAAAAAAAAAAAAAAAAAAAAAAAAAAAAAAAAAAAAAAAAAAAAATAAAAAAAAAAAAAAAAAAAAAAAAAAAAAAAAAAAAAAAAAAAAAAAAAAAAAAAAATAAAAAAAAAAAAAAAAAAAAAAAAAAAAAAAAAAAAAAAAAAAAAAAAAAAAATAAAAAAAAAAAAAAAAAAAAAAAAAAAAAAAAAAAAAAAAAAAAAAAAAAAAAAAAAAAAAATAAAAAAAAAAAAAAAAAAAAAAAAAAAAAAAAAAAAAAAAAAAAAAAAAAATAAAAAAAAAAAAAAAAAAAAAAAAAAAAAAAAAAAAAAAAAAAAAAAAAAAAAAAAAAAAAAAAAAAAAAAAAAAAAAAAAAAAAAAAAAAAAATAAAAAAAAAAAAAAAAAAAAAAAAAAAAAAAAAAAAAAAAAAAAAAAAAAAAAAAAAACAATATAAAAAATAAAATAAAGAAACAATATAAAAAAATAAAAATAAATAAACAATGTAAAAAAAATAAACAATATAAAATAAATAAATAAAATAAAAAATAGATAAACAATATAAAAAAAAGTAACAATATAAAAAAAAGAAACAATATAAAATAAACAATATAATAAATAAACAATATAAAAAAATAAAATAAAGAAACAATATAAAAAAATAAAAATAAATAAACAATATAAAAAAAAGAAACAATAAAAAATAAACAATATAATAAATAAACAATATAAAAAATAAAATAAAGAAACAATAAAAAAAATAAAAAAAATAAGCAATATATAAAAGAAACAATATAAAATAAATAAATAAAATAAAACATAAATAAACAATATAAAAAAATAAAAAGGGGGAGGGAGAAAGGAGTGAAAGAAAGTATCATTTTATGTGGCTCTGTACTTTCCCCTCCATGAAAAGTTTTTTTAAAAAAATGTTTACAAAACTTTTTATTTATTTTTTGCTCAAGCGCAGGGAGGGGTTGGCCTCTCTGTCAGGTTTTTTTTGCTGTCTGTGCTCCTGCTGGGGAGATTTATCTTCTTTACCTTTCCAGTTATCATCAGCCCAGATAGGGCACCCAAGTTGTCACTCAAACAGGAAGAGAGGTAATGTCTTCCAACAGGGACACAAGCGACTTCCTCTCACTTTGTAGAGATATCCTCGAAACTTCCTATTTGTCTCCAGGACAGGAAGTGAAGGGGAATCTCCCCAGTAGCCAGAAAAAAATAATCTAACAGGAGTTTTAACCCCTTACTACTCTTTTACACTTATAGTTGTCACTAAAACAGGAAGAGAAGCAATCTGCCAATGGGGACTTAAGTGACTTCCCTTCACTTTGTAGAGATATCCTCTAGCTTCCTGTTTTGTCTCCAGGACAGGAAGTGAAGAGAAATTTCCCCAGCAGAAAAAAAAATATTTTTAACCCCTTCCTACTCTTTTCCACTTATAGTTGTCACCAAAACAGGAAGATACGTGATATACAATAGGGACACTCCTTGTAGAGACATCCTATTCCTGTCCTGGAGACAAAACAGGACAGGAAGTAAAGGGAAATCTCCCCAACAGTCAGATTGGAGGCACACATTAAAGATTTATCCTCTTACTTCCCATTTGTCTCTAAGGCAGGAAGTACAGGGAAATCCCCCCCACCAGGAAAAAAAATCTAACAGGAGATTTGACCCCTTCCTACTCTATCCCAATTATAGTTGTCACCCAAACAGGAAGAGAGGTAATATCTTCCAATGAAGACACAAGTGACTTCCTCTCACTTTGTAGATATATGCTCTTACTTCCCATTTGTCTCTAAGGCAGGAAGTACAGAGAAATCCCCCCCACCAGGAAAAAAAAAAATCTAACAGGAGTTTTAACCCCTTCCTACTCTATCCCAATTATAGTTGTCACCAAAACAGCAATCTGCCAATGGGGAATTAAGTGACTTCCCTTCACTTTGTAGAGATATCCTCTTACTTCCTGTTTTGTCTCCAGGACAGGAAGTGAAGGGAAATCTAAGCAGGAACCAGCCAGCCCAAAAAACAAAAAAAACAACCTCACAGGAGTTTGAACTTCTCTGGTCATTCATCCACCAATCCACTCCCCCATCCCTATGGGCCATTCAGTTTAAGGGCCCCTTAAATTCAAGCAGTGGAAGTCACCTTCAATCCAGAAGCCTACCCTGCAATACTTTTTTTTTTCTACCACTAGATGTCCTCGGTCTGCTGGCCAGCATCATTCAACCCACTTTCTCTGAGCCCAGGTCACCCCCAACCTGCCACCCTGCTCTCTCCTCCTATCAGCACGTGAACTTACGGCTCTTCTCACATTCCAGGTCATTTGTGTCTTTCAGGAGTTCAGCGTTTATAAAAGCAAACTCGGGATAGACTTAAAGTGTACCTGTCATAAGAGAAATTCAGGAAAATGAGAACTAGAGGCAATCAGCTGCTTGTCTACTGTTGGCTACCTGGCTGGCATGCTGATCCTCCGGCTTAAGTACTAGGGGCCAGATTCACAGAAAAAGTACTCCGGAGTATCTGCTGATACTCCGGCGTACTTTCAAATTTGCCGCGTCGTATCTTTGTTTGTCATTCACAAACAAAGATACAACGGCTTTTGGCTAAGATCCGACAGGCGTACGGCTTCGTACGCCTTTGGATCTTAGGTGTAATTCTCCGGCGGCCGCTGGGTGGAGTTCGCGTCGTTTTCCAGCGTCGGGTATGCAAATTAGCTGATTACGGCGATCCACGAAGATACGCGCGTTTGTCGCAATCTCTTACGTCGTCGCTAGTCGGTTTTTCCCGTCGCAAACATAAGCCTGCTTTTTAAAGTATGGCCGTCGTTCCCGCGCCAAATTTCAATTTTTTTTTTTTTTTTTTTGTGTAAGACGTCCGGGAATACGAAACGACGTAAGGCACGTCGCCATTCAAAAAATACGTCGGGGCGCGTAATTTCGCGCAAAGCACGTCGGGAAATTTTCACACGGAGCATCCGCAGAATGTTCGGCGCGGGAACGCGCCTAATTTAAATGGAACACGCCCCATTTCAATTAGGCGGGCTTGCGCCGGACGGCTTTACGTTACACCGCCGTAAGTTTACACGCAAGTGCTTGGTGAATCAGGCATTGGCGCTGAAAACTTGCGGCGGTGTAACGTAAAGACGATACGTTACGCCCTTGCAGATATCTGTGAATCTGGCCCTTTGTGACCTGGAACAAGTATACATGAGAGAAAAGTCAGAGAGAAGCAGAAGTCAGGGAGTCAAAGCGATGAAGCCAGAGGCTCCCCATGACACCCCCACACAGCATTCGTTTTCAGAGGGGGGGTCAGCAATCGCCATACTTCTGTTAGGACAGGTTCTCTTTACAGGGTCGGCTGTGCCACCGAATCCTCCGTGCTCTCCGAGTGCCAGCCAGAGATGCAAATTATCTTCTTCCTGATGCTAAATATGTTTCTGGATGTAACATGACCGAGCGCTAAAAAAAGATGGAAAATAAGGATGTGGTCTGCAGAGGCAACCGAGTTATAGAAAAACACCAAAAAGGAGAATAATAATTAAAAGATATATATATATACATACATTTTTAAATATTTCTTTATTATTGTAATATTCTTTTTTTATACTGCTCTTCTGGCAGGATCGGTGTGCATGGTTTTGTTTTTGTTGTTCTTTTGTTTTGTGTTTTAAATTTGTTGTTGTTGTGGTTTTTTTTGCCGTGTTTTTTTTTATTTAATTTTTTTGCTGTGTGTGTTTTTTTTAGTATAGATCTATGTTTGTCCCAAGTATTTTTGTAGCCATTTACTGTTGACTGTCTCACTACCTCTGCCGGAGGTTTATTCCAAGCATCAACTACCCTTTCAGTCAACTTCTTCCAAACAGGGCCGGATGTGTTTTGTCTGTCTTTAGTGCGACTCATCGAATAGTTATTGATTTGTGATCGACGGATACGCCTTTGGCCGTATTAAACCTTTTTTTTTTTTCTTGTCTTTGTTGACAGTCCGAACTGCCGTATGACATCATCATCCCCAGAGCCACTGCCAACACCCACCCAGTCACCAGCGGAAACTCCACACTGCGGGCAGAGGACGCCTACCCCGCGCAAAACCGCCAAAACGCAAGCAACGGACAGGTATAATCACCAGCTGCATAGATAGCGATTGGCTTGTTATGATTTTAATTTGTATTTATTTATTTTTATTTAAATCCTTATTAAGCACCAAAAGCAAACATTCATTCCATTGCAGCTCACCAATCCTAAGGCTCCGTTCACGCTAAGGCTCCATTCACGCTAAGGCTCCGTTCACGCTAAGGTTCCATTCACGCTTAGGCTCCATTCACGCTAAGGCTCCATTCACACTAAGGCTCCATTCATGCTAAGGCTCCATTCACGCTAAGGCTTCATTCACGCTAAGGCTCCATTCACGCTAAGGCTCCATTCACGCTAAAGCTTCATTCACGCTAAGGCTTCATTCACGCTAAGGCTCCATTCACGCTAAGGCTTCATTCACGCTAAGGCTCCATTCACGCTAAGGCTCCATTCACGCTAAGGCTTCATTCACGCTAAGGCTTCATTCACGCTAAGGCTCCATTAACGCTAAGGCTCCATTCACGCTAAGGCTCCATTCACGCTAAGGCTCCATTCACGCTAAGGCTCCATTCACGCTAAGGCTCCATTCACGCTAAAGCTCCATTCACGCTAAGGCTCCATTCACACTAAGGCTTCATTCACGCTAAGGCTCCATTTACGCTAAGGCTCCATTCACGCTAAGGCTCCATTTACGAATGCGTTTTTTGATGCATTTTGCAGAAATGCAGGGAATTTTTTTAACATGGTTTCCTATGGAACATGTTCACATTAATGCTTTTTTTGTGCCTCTGCATTTTTGGAAAGGGTCGGGGACTTTTTTTCCCGCAAAAATCTGCATTTTGCATGTGATAGAATTCAATGGACCCACATCCAAAACAAAAAGTACCGCGATTTTGCGGTTTGCATTTTTTTTTTTAACCTGTTTATAGCTGGTTGTTTAACCACTTAAGACCCGGACCTTAATGCAGGTAAAGGACCCGGGCAGTTTTTGCGATTCGGCACTGTGTCGCTTTAACTGACAATTGCGCGGTCGTGCGACGTGGCTCCCAAACAAAATTGGCGTCCTTTTTTCCCCACAAATAGAGCTTTCTTTTGGTGGTATTTGATCACCTCTGCAGTTTTTATTTTTTGCGCTATAAACAAAAATAGAGCGACAATTTTGAAAAAAATGAAATATTTTTTCCTTTTTGCTATAATAAATATCCCCCAAAAAATATATATATATAAAAAAAAATGTCCTCAGTTTAGGCCGATACGTATTCTTCTATCTATTTTTGGTAATGGTCATAACTAGCCTAATAAAAATGTTTTTCCCCTTTTGATTTAGTCAAACTCTCCGTACAACCAATGGTGAGACCCGGATCTTACGACAAGCTGGAGTTCGCCCTCCTGAGGAATCGGCTGCATCAATGACTTATCGGACATGTAACTATGGAGCGTTCTTTGTATGAAGCCATGGCCGCCACGAACAACCTTCCCAGGGACTGCTCTATACCAGACCGAAGGCTTAGAAAAAATTTAAATGGCGCCTCCGCCAAGCCCCCATCCCCCCCAAGGATCCCGCAGCAGCCAATCAAACTCATGGAGGGTCAGCTGTCAACGAGAAGGTCAAGTTTAGTCAACGACAGGTTACCATGGCGTTACATTTTGCAGCCCGTGTTCGCGGCTGAGGTTTTGTTTGCACAGTTTTTACTTTTCCAAGGGCGTCGTTCGCCGCCCGCCGATGAAGGCAGCCATTTTGAAAAGTTGGGTTTCCCAAAAGCATGGAGCTGTCAAAGTGTCCGAGGGAAGGGCGGCGTTTTGTTGGCCGTGGCAACCAGGAGGATTCTCAATCGGGAGCCTTCTGAAGATCATGGCTATAACGGGGGATTGCTTTTGATGCACTGTGGTAGTGTGGCGGTTAAGGAGTATGTGCACCCTCAGTTGACTTTTCATCTTGGGGAGGGGGGGGTGAACTATGCCTTAAAGCAGAACTGATCCACCCCCTATCCTTCACAGCCGAGGGTTGGTCATCTTAGGCATCCAAAAAGAAAACAGGTCCATCTGCCCAAAATTGGGAACATTTGGCGCTCTATGATGTCATCAGTCTGATGGTCTAGGGTTCAAAATGGCTGCCTTCGGCGTGTACACTAGAACAGCCTTTCTCAACCTTTGGTCATTTCTGGTACCGTTTATATGTATTCAAAATCTTGAGGGGCCCCAGTCTAAAATGTAAAGAAAGAAATGCAAAAAAAAATTCAAGCCAAACCATTCCGGAACCATATTCGGTATTCAAAATCTCGAGGGACCCCAGTCTAAAATAAGTAAAAAAAGAATTTCCCTGAAATGTTCAAGCCAAACTTTCATCCTTGAGTAAACCCATCAAGGTTTACTTCCTCTTTAAGGTAAAAACTTTGTGGGGGAGCACCCAAAATCCATTCCAGGACCTGGCTGGCCAGGAAAGGGAACATTCACGCTCCTCTGCCCGCCACCCTCAACCATACATGCCCCCAACATGGGAAAGGAGCCGAGGGGCCAATAAAACCCCCCCACAAATGGCCCAGGGTGTACATTGTCCAGCAGTGTGGGTCCATCATCCATCACCATTAATGGTTTCCGAGGTCCAGCCGAAATAAAACACGATGACCAGCTGAGATGATCTGTTCCCGTTGGACTCTCACCACGACCAGCAGCTAAATGTAAACAAAGTGGCCCGGCATGTTGGCTGACATCATTGACCAAATATGGTCATGACCATATTCCTGTCTACAAGACAGCCTTTCTCCACGAGGTGCCGTCTAGTTCCCTCAGGGGTGCTACCATTCAGGGGGATCCAGATGACATCATTGGTCGAATATGGTCATGACCTTATATGGTTAATGATGCCTCCTGGGATCCCCGGCTGGTAGCACCCCTGAGGGACCTAGACGGCACCTCGGAGAAGAAGGGCTAATTTGTAGACATTTTTATTTTCGTTTTAATTCACCTTTGACAGCACCCCTGACGAAACTGGATGGTACCCTAGGGAGGCGCGGCACCTTGGTTGAGAAAGGCTGCACTAGACAGGTCCACTTTTAACTTAATGGCAATATATAATGTTATTTTTTCTTCTAGTTTTGGGGAAATAAGGAGATCAGCTGCTGCCTTTGTGCTACCATATATCCCTGTGCCTTTGAGGACTACTACCCGGCTTATTCAAGAAAGCAAAGGGCAAAAAAAAACTGGAAACCAATTAAAATTGAGTATCATAACCCCTACCAACCATTTAGAATTTAGTATTATAACCTATGCCAACCAATGAGAAGTTATTGTCATAACCCCTACCAACCAATCATAATTTAGTATTATAACCCTACCAACCAATCAGAAGTTATGGTCATAAGCCCTACCAACCAATCAGAATTTGTAATAACCCCTACCAACCAGTCAGAATTTAGCATCATAACTTCTACCAACCAATCAGAAGTTAGCATCATAACCCTACCAACCAATCAGAATCTACCATAACCCCTACCAACCAATCAGATTTTATTGTAATAAAACCTACCAACCAATCAGAATTTGTCATAGCCCCTACTAACCAGTCAGAATTTAGCATCATAACTTCTATCAACCAATCAGAATCTACCATCATAACATTTATTGTCATAACCTCTACTAACCAATCCAAATTTAGTATTGTAACCCCTACCAGCCAATCAGAATTTAACATCATATCCCCTACTAACCAATCACCATTGATCTATCACTGATCAGATTCCAGTGAGGCGCCCTCTGGTGGCTTTGGCTCGGGTTGCCTCTGCTTTCTTGAGTAAGCCCGACCGCTGGCCTGATAGTCCTTAATTTCACCGATAATCCGCGGGGTGGCGCCCGCCGCCTTATAAAGCGAATCGATATTTGTATGTCTATTATTTACCTGACTTTCTGTATAATAAAATATTGTAAAGAATGTTATTTTTACACTGTTTTTGCGTGTGAACGTGCGAATGTGGCATGAATGAACTGGTTCCTGCGGGGGAGGGGTTTTCGGCGTTTCCTCTCCGCCCTCCTCAGCGGGAGCCAATCCCGCGCTGGTTTCCAGAAAAGAACGTGTGCGCTATTTAAATCAACCAAGAAATCCTTGTAAAATTCGTCCTATCCGGAGGCGTCTTGTCTTTACGTTTGTATATTTTTGTTTCCGGTAATATTAAATAAAACATTTATTTAAACGAAAATCGTGTCGTTGTGGTTTTTTTTTCCTTTTATGGGTTGGCACCTCTGCGGAGGAGAAAAGCGAATTGTTGACGGACGGCTTGCGCTGTGCATGTTCCTCGCACGAACGCTTGTGAAAAGTCCCGCTGACAGGACTGCGACAGGGACTTTCCAACCGCCTGCGACGGACTTGTTTGATCCGAGAATTTTCCATTCCACGTAATTCTGTCTTCTCACTGAACATATTTATTCTGAGCTTATCGAAGATCTAAAAGTCTTTATGCTCCAAGGAGAGTGTACTAGGCTATTATATTTATTAAAGTAAAAAAAAAAAAAAAAAACATAGAAATGTAAAAAATAAATATTGTATAGAAAGATTTAAAAATTTAACCAGTAATGGAAATATAAAATATTAAATACAATTATTTAAAAATTTGTGATGAAAATATAAAATATCGCATACAAAGATTTAAAAATGTAACCAGTAATGGAAATATAATATATTGTTTACAAATAATAAAAAAATGTAATCAGTGATGGAAATATAAAACATTGTATAAAAATAATAAAAAATATATAATCAGTAATGGAAATATAAAATATTGTTTAGGAATAAAATACTTAATCGGTAATGGAAATGTAAAGCATTGCTTACAAAGTTTTAAAAATGTATTTAGTAATAGAAATATACAGTGTTGTATACAAATATTAAAAAATGTAACCAGTGATGGAAATTTAAAATACTGTAAAAAAAAAAAAAATCAGTAATGTTAATATAAAACAATGTATACAAAGATTTAAAAATGTAATCAGTAATGGAAATATAAAATATTGTGTAATGTTAATATAAAATAATGTATACAAAGATTTATAAATGTAATAATTAGTGGAAATATAAAATATTGTATAATGTATATAATCAGTAATGTTAATATAAAATAATGTATACAAAGATTTATAAATGTATTACTTAGTGGAAATATAAAATATTGTATAAAAATAATAAAAAATGTAATCAGTAATAAAAATATAAAATATTGTATAAAAATAATAATAAAAAAGGAAATCAGTAATGGAAATATAAAATATTGTTTAGAAATAAAAATGTAATCAGTAACAGAAATGTAAAGCATTGCTTACAAAGTTTTAAAAATGTAATCAGTAATAGAAATATAAAGTATTGTATACAAATATTTAAAAATGTAACCAGTGATGGAAATTTAAAAACACTGTATAACATTTTTTAAAAACAATAATCAGTAATGTTAATATAAAATAATGTATACAAAGATTTATAAATGTAATCAGTAGTGTAAATATAAAATATTGTATAAAAATAATAAAAAATGTAATCAGTAATGAAAATATAAAATATTGTATAAAAATAATAATAAAAAAGGAAATCAGTAATAGAAATATAAAATATTGTTTAGGAATAAAATACTTAAATCAGTAACGGAAATGTAAAGCATTGCTAACAAAGTTTTAAAAATGTAATCAGTAAAAGAAATATAAAGTATTGTATACAAATATTTAAAAATTTCATGGGGTAATGGAAATTTAAAACAACATAATATTGACAAAAAAAAAACAGAAATGTTAATATAAAATAATGTATACAAATATTTAAAAATGTAATCAGTAATGGAAATATAAAATATTTTTATACAAATAATAAAAAAAGGAATCAGTAATGGAAAGATAAAATACATTTTGGCCTAAATTTATAAAGAAAGATTATTTATTTGCAATTTTTTTTATAACAGAAACAAAGAGAGATGCGTGTTTTTATTAAAAAAAAAATATGTTGTCGTTAATTTAGCAAAAAAATATATATATATTTTTTATATATGGGTACAGCATTGCGTGACTGAGTAATTGTCATTCAAAGTGTGACAGCGCTAAAAGCTGAAAACTGGTCTGGGCAGGAAGGGGGTGACAGTGCCCGGTACTGAAGGGGTTAAAAAGGGTGCCTGCTGTATTTTTTTGTGTGCGTTCCCATGCACTTGGCAGCCCGTTGAGATAAATGGGCTGTCAAAAATGCGCCGCGCAGATAACACATCAAATTGCGTGCGCTCGGACGCACCTGAAGGGGAACAGATATAAACCTTTCATCAGTAAAAGCCAACGCAGCAGAAATAATTAGCGGCTGAGTATTTTATATTCTCGCCGTTTCAGCAGAAGGTGATGTAAGTGGCACGAACTTTGCACTTTGTTCTAGAACTTTGCACAGGCGGCCCGACCACACCCACTGATAACGCCTAATGAGACCGCCCCGCCCCGGGGGCCGCCATGGACTATCCACGCAATTCTATCACCATGCTGGAGATAAAGCAGCTGCCTGAGATTTACTGCGCTGGGCAAAGTGACGAGCCAATACGGAACTGAGAATGGAGCATGGCAGGACCAAGAGATGAAGATATTTCATGGAGAGACTTGCGGCTGTGCACCACTTTTGTGTATTCCATGTTCTATGCGTTTCTGTTCAGGAAAGGGCTCAGGAAAGTCTGTCTTATTAAAGTGATACTAAACACACACTGTTTAGATTACATTTTGTAATGATGGCACTGTATTATTATGGGAGGGGCAGTTCTTTGAGATTTTCTTCTGCTGGCTATCGTTGGGGCCCTTTTTTTAGCATTGGTGCAGATACTAAAAACACACACTGTTTAATTTACATTTTATCCCTTCATTTCTGTATGTGGATGATGGCACTGTATTATTATAGGAGGGGCAGTTCTTTGAGATTTTCTTCTGCTGGCTATCGTTGGGGCCCTTTTTTAGCATTGGTGCAGATACTAAACACACAGGGCCAGATCCACAGTGAGAGTACGCCGGCGTATCTACTGATACGCCGGCGTACTTTCAAATTTCCCGCGTTGTATCTTTAGTTTAAATCCTCAAACCAAGATACGACGGCATCTGGGTTAGATCCGACAGGCGTACGCCTTAGTACGCCATCGGATCTAAGATGCAATTCGTCGTTTTCCGCATCGAGTATGCAAATTAGCTACTTCCGACGATCCACGAACGTACGAGCGGCCGTCAAATTCTTTTACGTCGTTTCCGTTCGGCTTTTTCCGGCGTATAGTTAAAGCTGCTATCTGGTGGCGTACGCAATGTTAAGTATGGACGTCGTTCCCAGCGTATAATTTAAAAAAAAAAATTTTTTGCGTAAGTCGTCCGTGAATCGGGCTGGACGTAATTTACGTCCACGCCAAAACAATGACGTCCTTGCGACGTCATTTAGCGCAATGCACGGCGGGAAATTTAGAAACGGAGCATGCGCAGTTTGTTCGGCGCGGGGACGCGCTTCATTTAAATGAATCACGCCCCCCTACTCGGCGATTTGAATTACGCGCCGTTACGCCGCGAGAGATAGACTACGTCGATGTAACTTACGGCGCAAATTCTTTATGGATTCGAACCAAACACAAGTAAGTTACGGCGGCGTAGCGTATCTCAGATACGCTGCGCCGGGGCAGATCTTTGTGGATCTGCCCCACACTGTTTAGATTACATTTTGTAATGATGGCACTGTATTATTATGGGAGGGGCAGTTCTTTGAGATTTTCTTCTGCTGGCTATCGTTGGGGCCCTTTTTTTAGCATTGGTGCAGATACTAAACACACACACTGTTTAATTTACATTTTATCCCTTCATTTCTGTATGTGGATGATGGCACTGTATTATTATAGGAGGGGCAGTTCTTTGAGATTTTCTTCTGCTGGCTATCGTTGGGGCCCTTTTTTAGCATTGGTGCAGATACTAAACACACAGGGCCAGATCCACAGTGAGAGTACACCGGCGTATCTACTGATACGCCGGCGTACTTTCAAATTTCCCGCGTTGTATCTTTAGTTTAAATCCTCAAACCAAGATACGACGGCATCTGGGTTAGATCCGACAGGCGTACGCCTTAGTACGCCATCGGATCTAAGATGCAATTCGTCGTTTTCCGCATCGAGTATGCAAATTAGCTACTTCCGACGATCCACGAACGTACGAGCGGCCGTCAAATTCTTTTACGTCGTTTCCGTTCGGCTTTTTCCGGCGTATAGTTAAAGCTGCTATCTGGTGGCGTACGCAATGTTAAGTATGGACGTCGTTCCCAGCGTATAATTTAAAAAAAAAAATTTGTTTGCGTAAGTCGTCCGTGAATCGGGCTGGACGTAATTTACGTCCACGCCAAAACAATGACGTCCTTGCGACGTCATTTAGCGCAATGCACGGCGGGAAATTTAGAAACGGAGCATGCGCAGTTCGTTCGGCGCGGGGACGCGCTTCATTTAAATGAATCACGCCCCCCTACTCGGCGATTTGAATTACGCGCCGTTACGCCGCGAGAGATAGACTACGCCGCCGTAACTTACGGCGCAAATTCTTTATGGATTCGAACCAAACACAAGTAAGTTACGGCGACTTAGCGTATCTCAGATACGCTGCGCCGGGGCAGATCTTTGTGAATCTGCCCCACACTGTTTAGATTACATTTTGTAATGATGGCATTGTATTATTATAGGAGGGGCTGTTCTTTGAGATTTTCTTCTGCTGGCTATCGTTGGGGCCCTTTTATAGCGTTGGTGCAGATACTTAACACACAATTTTAAATTGTCATACAAATATATATTTGAAACCAAATCTTTATTATTTTGTTGAAATAACATGGTATGGGCTGATTTCTGCAGTCACAGGCTTTGTCACGCCCCCTCCAGCCCGTGTCTTAGATTGATGGAGGCTTCACCCCCCCCTGTTATTCTAAGTGTCTGTCCATGGAGTATCCCACAACTCCCTATGCCCTATTCATGTTAATCAGCAATAACTGAAAGGCAACTCTCTGAACCAGTGATGGTGAACCTTGGCACCCCAGATGTTTTGGAACTACATTTCCCACGATGCTCAACTACTATGCAGAGCGCATGAGCATCGTGGGAAATGTAGTTTCAAAACATCTGGGGTGCCAAGGTTCACCATCACTGGTCCAGAGGGTTGCCTTTCAGTTATTGCTGATTAACATGAATAGGGCATAGGGAGTTGTGGGATACTCCATGGACACTTAGAATAACAGGGAGGTGAAGCCTCCATCAATCTGGGACACGGGCTGGAGGGGGCGTGACAAAGCCTGTGACTGCAGAAACCCGCCCATGCCATGTTATTTCCACAAAATAATAAAGATTTGTTTTTTAAATTTATATTTGTATGACAATTTAAAGCAGTTTATTGATAACATCTGCCACGGTTGGCCATCACTGCCCTAGGCTGTTTATTGAGCCGGAGCAGTGACTGTTGCTGTGTGCCTGGCTGCCTTTGGGAGAAGAATCTGGGACAAATCTAGCGCCCCTCGCTGGGGGTGAGAGCTACTCTACCATAGGTGTGCGCAGCCTATTGCATTAGGGTGTGCACCCCAAAGATCAAACCTATTTGCATGTGTATATACAGTATACTGATGGTGTCAGCAGAGCCGTGGACGGTGTCAGTAGGGCAGTGGATGGTGTCAGCAGAGCGGTGGACAGTGTCAGTAGTTTTTATTTTAGGAGCCCCATTAGGGAGCTTTGGTGAAATATCAGGGGTCTATTTCTGTGCGTTACTGCACGTTTAACGCAGCATATTTCTGTGCATTACTGCACGTTTAACGCAGTATATTCCAGTGCGTTACTGCACGTTTAATGCAGCATATTTCTGTGCATTAGTGCACGTTTAACGTTGTATATTTCCGTGCAATCTGCACCACACAGGGTGATTAGGGTGTGCCTAGGCACACCTGGCACACCCTGTGCGCACGCCTATGTACTCTACTAATAGGCGGAAAATTTCAGCTTGTTCTCGGCTCCCCAGAGGAGCACTGCTCTTTTTTTTTTTTTACATTTAATTGAATTATATTTTATTAAAACTGATTCTTTCCTTCAGACTTTTCCTTTATTTTTTTTTACTTTATCCCCCCCCCCATAGGAGAACATTCCAGCTCGGCGCTCTGTCCTGTGTACACACAGAGGCAAACTTCCTGAAATCTATTACCCCTAAATAAACTATTCATTTCCTTTGCCAGCCCGGCGCCTCCGCTGACCTCTCCGTACTTGGAAAAATAAATAAATAAATAACTACTAAATTGGACTTCCTTCCCC
Organism: Rana temporaria; assembly: GCF_905171775.1. Classification (NCBI taxonomy): domain Eukaryota; kingdom Metazoa; phylum Chordata; class Amphibia; order Anura; family Ranidae; genus Rana; species Rana temporaria. The sequence goes on along the minus strand of NC_053500.1, from coordinate 139,353,906 downwards.
CTTATGACAGACCCCCCCCCCCCCCCCCCGCCCCCTGTGGATCTGGTTACACTGAGGGGGCACAGTAAAGACACGGGTAGGTCTGGGGGGGGGAGGGGGGGGGCTTCCTGACGGAATTAGGAACTGTAGATATTTGACCCGGAGATTCAGGATTTTGAGGAATTTCCACCGTCAGCTGCTGTTTACAAGTTCAGTTCAGGAAACTGTTAAATATCTAAAAGGTACTTTGTAAATGTTGCTGGGGCCCCCCAGGGCCAACCAAAGGATCGATCGTTCAATATGCATCCGGACGATCGCTGCTGTACCCCCCCCCCCCCCCCCCATCTCATAGAATAATAACAATCTTACAGAGTTATGTCACCAGAAGAAGAGCGTTCCCGTCACATTAGGCTGAGTGTTTGGGGTTTCATATAAACCCCCGACAATGAACTTCTCTTGTCTGATCACTTCTGCTACTGTACAGTAATAACCCCCAGCATTGGTGTCAGTGGGTGCAGTAATAACCCTCAGCAGTGGTGCCACTTAGTGCAGTAATAACCCCTAGCATTGGTGTCAGTGGGTGCAGTAATAACCCCCAGCATTGGTGTCAGTGGGTGCAGTAATAACCCTCAGCAGTGGTGCCACTTAGTGCAGTAATAACCCCTAGCATTGGTGTCAGTGGGTGCAGTAATAACCCCCAGCATTGGTGTCAGTGGGTGCAGTAATAACCCCTGGCATTGGTGTCAGTGGGTGCAGTAATAATAACCCCTAGCATTGGTGTCAGTGGGTGCAGCAATAACCCCCAGCATTGGTGTCAGTGGGTGCAGTAATAATAACCCCCAGCATTGGTGTCAGTGGGTGCAGTAATAACCCTCAGCAGTGGTGCCGCTTAGTGCAGTAATAACCCCTAGCAGTGGTGCCACTTAGTGCAGTAATAACCCCCAGCATTGGTGTCAGTGGGTGCAGTAATAACCCCTGCCATTGGTGTCAGTGGGTGCAGTAATAACCCCCAGCATTGGTGTCAGTGGGTGCAGTAATAACCCCCAGCAGGGATGGACTGGCCATTGGGACTACAGGGAGTTTCCCGGTGGGCCGTTGACTCAGTGGGCCGGCTTCAGTGACAGCAGACCGCCGCCCCCCTCTGTCTCTCCCTTCCTACAGCGCTCACCTGGGGGGACAAAGAAGCAGGGGGAGGACCAGAGGAGCAGGGGGGGGCGAAAGGGGAGCATGGGGGGGGTGGGACAGACAGCTGACTCAACAGCTATGGCCTGGGAGTTTCTCACTTCTGCCTAATCTTGTCCCATAAGGGGGGGCACCAAACTGATTCTTTGCCCCGGGGTGAAATAATGTCTAGCTTCCCCACGGGTACTGCCTATAAAAGTACCAGTACCAGCCGTTCTACTCTAATAAAGTAGAACGGCTAGTGGCTAGTGGCTAGTGAAGGGGGGGAGGGGGCTTGGGTGGCCGGATGGGGGGGGGGGTGCGGGAGTTGTCCGGCCGCCATGGGAGAGACCTGTCAAAGTGGGCCAGTCTGGATGAAGTCCAGGGCCAAATTTTTGGCCCAGTCCAGCCCCGACCCCCAGCATTGGATGGTCAACTCCACCCACCATCAGAGCCGTACCATCAGCTCCTGGCAGGATAAATATGCATTTTCTGCTATGTCAATGGTACAGTCAGGGCCGCCATCAGGGGGGTACAGGCAGTACACCTGTAAGGGGCCCGGAGGTCCCTAGGGGCCCGGATGGCAACCCTCTTTTTTTTATATATATATTTCTTTATTTCTTTTTTTTTTAATAGTTTTTTTCCCGTCAGCACCAAAAATTTGCGGCGGCAGCACCCCCCGCTTCTTAATTCACCCCCTGACAAAGGGGAGCTCCAATGGGGGTACACCCGGTTAAGGGGGCCTCCAATGGGGGGGACACCTGATTAAGGGGGCCTCCAATGGGGGGGGGACCTGATTAATCCGTGGCACCCCTCGCTTTTTAATTTCTTAATTCACGCCCCCCCCCCCGCTTCTCAATTTTCTCAATTAGCGGCGGCACCCCCCTGCTTCTCAATTCGTGGGCAGCTCCCCCTCCCGCTTCTCAATTTGAGGCGGCAGCACCCCCCGGTTCTCTGCTCCAGGGGGCCCATGCCTAAAGCTGTGTAAGGGGCCCCATAATTCCTGATGGCGGCCCTGGGTACAGTAAACAGATCACAAGGGAGCCAATAGGAGAAGTGCATTGCCGGGGGGGAGGGGTTACATACCCTTGAAATTGGTCACGTCCCTCATTCAGCGTTAATAGATATTTCCATACAGATTGTATACGGCTCTTGATTTGCGCCCTCCATAGCGGGAAGGTGAAATTAAACACCCCCCCATTTTTTTGCCGATCGCTCACTTTGTCTTCGGGGGAGGAGGGACACGAGGAAAGGTCATCGATTTTTGTATTGTGTATCAGAACAAAGCTTACTCAGCCTGAATACAACTCCGCGTTATCATCGGACACAGACACCGCGCTAATGCGCTGCCTGATCTGACCGCACTGACAAGAGAAAACCTCCCCCCCCCCCCAATCTCCTTATACCGACATCTCACAGCAGAGGAATTCTCATTTGAAAAGAGAACCCGTCACACCCGGACTTGTACCGGAATCCGAATAGTCATTCCCAAATCAGAAGTTCTAACCCTCCATCAATGTATACAAGGTTACTCTGCCGGCAGAGACAACGAGCCTGCCCATAGACATGAGCTAAACATTAACCGTCACAAGGGGGAGCAGTACCTGTGCCCAAGAGGGATTTCCACTTAGCCCTTCCAAGGTAAGTAGGTTGAGCTTTAACCACTTCGGCCCCAGAGGATTTGGCTGCCCAATGACCAGGCTACGTTTTGTGTCGCTTTAACTGACAATTGCGCGGTCGTGCGACGTGGCTCCCAAACAAAATTGGCGTCCTTTTTTTCCCCCCACAAATAGAGCTTTCTTTTAGTGGTATTTGATCATCTCTGCGTTTTTTATTTTTTGCGCTATAAACAACAATAGAGCGACAATTTTTAAAAGAATGCAATATTTTTTACTTTTTGCTATAATAAATACTCCCCAAAAAACTTTTTTTTTCCTCAGTTGTGGCCGATACGTATTCTTCTACGTATTTTTGGTACAAAAAAAAAATCGCAATAAGCGTTTATTGATTGGTTTGCGCAAAAGTTATAGCGTATACAAAATAGGGGAGAGTTTTATGGCATTTTTAGTAATTTTTTATTTATTTTTTTACTAGTAATGGCGGCGATCAGAGATTTTTACTGCGACATTATGGCGGACACATCGGAAACTTTTGATGCTATTTTGGGACCATTGTCATTTATACAGCGATCCGTGCTATACATTTGCACTGATTACTGTATAAATGTCTCTGGCAGGGAAGGGGTTAACCAATAGGGGGCGATGATGGGGTTAAGTGTATTCTAAGGAGTGATTCTAACTGTGAGGGGGCGTGGCTACCACTGACATGACAGTGATCACTGTTCCCGATTACAGGGAGCAGTAGCTCAGTGTCCTGTCACCAGGCAGAACAGGGAGATTCCTTGTTTACATAGGCATCTCCCTGTTCTTCAGCTCTGTGACCCGATCGCGGGGCACCCCGTGGACATCGAGTCAACTTTCTCCGAAACACAGGTGGCTAGTACAATAGGATATTAAGTTGCTGCGGCCCCGCCCCGCTGCAGGTCTGTCTGTTATGGAAAGGGGCGGGGGTGGGCGGCGACGCAGCTTAATTTCTATTGCAGCCACGCGGCCGGCATCCGAGACACGGCAAAAACCGATGCAAGGACGGCTCCAATAGGGGGACACCTGATTAAGGACGGCTCCAACGGCACCTAACAAAGGGGGGCTCCAATGGGGGGCACCTGATTAAGGGGGGCTCCAATGGGGGGGCACCTGATTAAGGGGGGCTCCAATGGGGGGGGGAAACCTGATTAAGGGGGGCTCCAATGGGGAGACACCTGATTAAGAGGGGCTCCAATAGGGGGACACCTGATTAAGGACGGCTCCTACGGCACCTGACAATGGGGGGGGGGCCTGATTAAGGGGGCCTCCAATGGGGGGGGACACCTGATTAAGAGGGGCTCCAATGGGGGGACACCTGATTAAGGGGGGCTCCAATGGGGGGACACCTGATTAAGGGGGGCTCCAATGGGGGGACACCTGATTAAGGGGGGCTCCAATGGGGGGACACCTGATTAAGGGGGCTCCAATGGGGGGGACACCTGATTAGGAGGGGCTCCAATAGGGGGACACCTGATTAGGAGGGGCTCCAATGGGGGGGATACCTGATTAAGGGCGGCTCCAATGGCACCTGACAAAGGGGAGCTCCAATGGGGGAACACCTGATTAAGGGGGCCTCCAATGGGGGGGACACCTGATTAAGAATGGCTCCAATGGGGGGGGACACCTGATTAAGGGGAGCTCCAATGGTGGGGGACGCCTGATTAAGGGGAGCTCCAATGGGGGGGATACCTGATTAAGAATGGCTCCAATGGCACCTGACAAAGTGGAGCACCATTGTTAACCTGTGCTCTCCAGCCGTAGTGTTTTATGACACGCCTTTATGATTTGCTGCACCTGCTGCTTTGTAGGCAGTAAAAACTTTATGCAGAAAAAAGAAAAGGTGAAACTGATTTTTATGTTACAAAAATAATAGGAAAATGAAGGTCATGTTACACGGAGCCCAGAGCAGACCAAATCTCATCCAATTGGAATTTTACAGCGTTTGGCTTCTGACCAATCACGGTTGTCATGTGTTTGATTTGCTGATCATAAAAAGCTAAGCAGGGCAATAACTTAAAGATTATGTGAGCCCTCACCTTGTAAAAATAACAACTCGTCCCGTTTAAAATGAAAATAAAAAGCAAAACGTTTGTGTATAAAAAACATTATAAATACCCCAGCGGCTCTGATGGCCTGAGGGCTCTAATCGGCTTCCAAATGGTTAACCAGGGGGCGCACAGGGTGTGCGCGTCTCGGCCAATCAGGTTCACCGGGCCTAGTTACCGGTCACCTGATTGGCTGAAGCGTCATGGAGGGCGGGAGAAGACATCGAGGGATCGTGGAGGAGGATGGCTGACCTGAGAAAGGTTAGTGCCGGGCGGGGGGGGGGCAAACTGGCAGTATTCTGGGGCAATCTGGCGGCATTTTACGGGGCAAACTGGCGGCAATTGATGGGCACAGTGGCAAGAATTGATGGGTACGGTGGTGACATACAATTGATGGGCACAGTGGTGACAACTGATGGGCACAGTGGCTATGTTTGATGGCACAGTGGCTGCGTTTGATGGCACAGTGGCTGCGTTCGATGGCACAGTGGCTGCGTTTGATGGCACAGTGGCTGCGTTTGATGGCACAGTGGCTGCGTTTGATGGCATGGCACAGTGGCTGCGTTTGATGGCACAGTGGCTGCGTTTGATGGGGACAGTGGCTGCATTTGATGGGCACAGTGGCTGCGTTTGATGGCACAGTGGCTGCATTTGATGGGCACAGTGGCAGCATTTGATGGGCCCAGTGGCTGCATTTGATGGGCCCAGTGGCTGCATTTGATGGGCACAGTGGCTGCATTTGATGGGCCCAGTGGCTGTATTTGATGGGCACAGTGGCTGCATTTGATGGCACAGTGGCTGCGTTTGATGGCACAGTGACTGCGTTTGATGGCACAGTGGTGACAACTTATGGCACAGTGGCTGCATTTGATGGCACAGTGGCTGCGTTTGATGGCACAGTGGCTGCGTTTGATGGCACAGTGGCTGCGTTTGATGGCACAGTGGCTGCGTTTGATGGCACAGTGGTGACAATTGATGGCACAGTGGCTGCATTAGATGGCAGAGTGGTGACAATTGATGGCACAGTGGCTGCATTTGATGGGCCCAGTGGCTGTGTTTGATGGGCACAGTGGCTGCATTTGATGGGCCCAGGTGCTGCATTTGATGGGGACAGTGGCTGCATTTGATGGGCACAGTGGCTGCATTTGATGGGCCCAGTGGCTGCAATTGTTTTTTTGTTTTTTTTCGTTTGTTTGCGCCCCCCAAAAAAAAATTTGAGCACCAGCCGCCACTGCCCGTGGAGACCAGTTGTGCGTTTGATTGAGGTGGGTTCCTTAGATTGTAAGCTCCTCTGGTAACAGGAAGGAGATGCGATCGATCCTACAGGTGGCGTACTGGCATCGGATCAATAGGGTCACGATCAATAAATTCCCTCCATTGTGTTGGCTGACCTATCTCCTGGCAGCTGACGTGTTAAACATTCCTGGCTGACGGGTAAGCTTCTTCTTGTTGAGGATTAATTGGTCTCCGAGCCGCACGGAATCGCAGTCATTAAGGAGGGCTGGGGCCTCCATGGAATACACTTCAGGGACTCTCATGGCCTCATTAGTTTGCACAGCCACAAAAACAAACACTGAAGATAAGATTAGATCCGGCACACAGAAACCAGATTTTCACCGGTTTCACCGGCAACAGGCGAAGGCCGAGGAGCAGACCCCTCGCCAGGGCCGTCTTTAATGTTGATTGGACCCTGTGCGCAAAAAAAAAACTTGGGGCCCCCCCCCATGCAATTTTGCTCTCCACCTTCACTGAGACTTACAATAAAAATCAGATAGACTTAAAATCAGTTTACTGTATCAGATCAGGCAGTGATTGGTTGCTAGAGGTTACAGTGTATCATTAACACTTACTGACTGGTTGCTAGAGGTTACAGCACACATTAACGCTCACTAATTAGTTGCTAGAGGTTACAGCACATGATTTCTTCTTGTTGTTTGGTTGCTAGAGATTACTGTACAGAAATACTGCTCACTGATTGGTTGCTAGCGGTTACTGTACAGTATCACTGCTCACTGATGGTTGCTAGAGGTTACAGTGTATCATTGACACTTACTGACTGGTTGCTAGAGGTTACAGCACACATTACGGCTCACTAATTAGTTGCCCCTTCTAGATACAATGTTTCCAATCCCCCTGTACCTTGTAGATACAATGTTTCCAATCCCCCCTGTCCCTTCTAGATACAATGTTTCCAATCCCCCCTGTCCCTTCTAGATACAATGTTTCCAATCCCCCCTGTCCCTTCTAGATACAATGTTTCCAATCCCCCCTGTCCCTTCTAGATACAATGTTTCCAATCCCCCCTGTCCCTTCTAGATACAATGTTTCCAATCCCCCCTGTCCCTTCTAGATACAGTGGGGTAGATTCAGGTACATTTGCCCATTTCTTACGGAGGCGCAGCGCACCGTTTTGCCGCTGCGCCTCCGTAAATTTCCTGCGCTACGCTTGATTCACGGAGCAGTAGCTCCGTAAATTGCGTGGGCGCTCCTGAAAAATGCCCGGCGTAAGAGCGCGCAATTTCAATGATCCCGTAGTGGGCGTGGATCATTTAAATTAGGCGCGTTCCCGCGCCGAACGTAGTGCGCATGCTCCGTCGGGAAACTGTCCCGACGTGCATTGCGGTAAATGATGTCGCAAGGACGTCATTTTCTTCAAAGTGAACGTGAATGGCGTCCAGCGCCATTCACGATCCACTTACGCAAACGACGTAATTTTTCGAAAACGCGACGCGGGAACGGCGGGTATACGTAGCATTGGCTGCCCCTGCTAATAGCAGGGGCAGCCTTACGCAAAAACCGACGTACGCAAACGACGTAAACTGCGTACGCAGGGCGCGCGTACGGTTGTGAATCAGCATTAGTATGCAATTTGCATACTCTACGCTGACCACTACGGGAACGCCACCTAGTGGCCTGCGTAAGAATGCAGCCTAAGATATGACGGCATAAGAGCCTTATGCCAGGCATATCTTAGGCTGCAGTCGGCGTATCAAGGTTCCTGAATCAGGAGCATTCGATACGCCGGCAGAAGTAAGCAATTGCGCTGCGTAACTATGGTTACGCAGACGCAATTGCTTTTTGAATCTACCCCAATGTTTCCAATCCCCCCTGTCCCTTGTAGATACAATGTTTCCAATCCCCCCTGTCCCTTGTAGATACAATGTTTCCAATCCCCCCTGTCCCTTGTAGATACAATGATTCCAATCCCCCCTGTCCCTTGTAGATACAATGTTTCCAATCCCCCCTGTCCCTTGTAGATACAATGATTCCAATCCCCCCTGTCCCTTCTAGATACAATGTTTACAATCCCCCCTGTCCCTTCTAGATACAATGTTTCCAATCCCCCCTGTCCCTTCTAGATACAATGTTTCCAATCCCCCCTGTCCCTTCTAGATACAATGTTTCCAATCCCCCCTGTCCCTTGTAGATACAATGTTTCCAATCCCCCCTGTCCCTTCTAGATACAATGTTTCCAATCCCCCCTGTCCCTTCTAGATACAATGTTTCCAATCCCCCCGTCCCTTGTAGATACAATGTTCCCAATCACCCCGTCCCTTCTAGATACAATGTTCCCAATCCCCCCTGTCCCTTGTAGATACAATGTTTCCATTCCCCCCTGTCCCTGGCAGATCCGAGGTTGACACATGCGGTGACACGGAGTGCGATCAGGCTGGATACACATCGCCATGGTATGCGCGCCCGGGCCGGCAGCATTCCTCAGCCCCCCCACCCCCCCCGTCACACAGAACGCTTTTGTTCGAAGTCGGCAGGTGAAGAAAATATTTTCCCGTGACGTGACTGCGAGAAAAAAAAAAAGACATCAAAAGAGATCATAAGGCTGCATAAGTGAGTGAGATGTGACATCTGCGAGATTCCTGACATACCGCCGTTCTCCGATACTTCGGGGTCACATGAGAGGAGCCGGGATCGGGAATTCTGTATGGAGGTCTCACGGGTCATTTCTCTATCCTCTAAGCGAATAAAAATGGCGTTGGGGCCCCCGCCCAATCCATAGCAGGCCCTTCAGGTCTGGTATGGATTCTAAGGGGAACCCCACTCAAAAAAAAAACAAAAAAAAAAACAATGTTGTGGGGTCCCCCTTAAAATTCATACCAGACCCTTATCTGAGCAGGTCAAGAAGAGGGGGATGAGCAAGTGCTCTCCCGAACCATACCAGAGCCTTATCTGAGCAGGTCAAGAAGAGGGGGATGAGCAAGTGCCCTCCCGAACCATACCAGACCCTTATCTGAGCAGGTCAAGAAGAGGGGGATGAGCAAGTGCTCTCCCGAACCGAACCATACCCTTATCTGAGCAGGTCAAGAAGAGGGGGATGAGCAAGTGCCCTCCCGAACCATACCAGACCCTTATCTGAGCAGGTCAAGAAGAGGGGGATGAGCAAGTGCCCTCCCGAACCATACCAGACCCTTATCTGAGCAGGTCAAGAAAAGGGGGATGAGCAAGTGCCCTCCCGAACCATACCAGACCCTTATCTGAGCAGGTCAAGAAGAGGGGGATGAGCAAGTGCCCTCCCGAACCATACCAGACCCTTATCTGAGCAGGTCAAGAAGAGGGGGATGAGCAAGTGCCCTCCCGAACCATACCAGACCCTTATCTGAGCAGGTCAAGAAAAGGGGGATGAGCAAGTGCCCTCCCGAACCATACCAGACCCTTATCTGAGCAGGTCAAGAAGAGGGGGATGAGCAAGTGCCCTCCCGAACCATACCAGACCCTTATCTGAGCAGGTCAAGAAGAGGGGGATGAGCAAGTGCCCTCCCGAACCATACCAGACCCTTATCTGAGCAGGTCAAGAAGAGGGGGATGAGCAAGTGCCCTCCCGAACCATACCAGACCCTTATCTGAGCAGGTCAAGAAGAGGGGGATGAACAAGTGCCCTCCCGAACCATACCAGACCCTTATCTGAGCAGGTCAAGAAAAGTGCCCTCCCGAACCATACCAGGTTACATGCCCTCAACATGGGGGGGGAGCTTTGGGGCACCCCCCACCCCAAAGTACCTTGTTCCCATAATGTTGAAAAAAATCGTCAAAAATAAATAAAGACAGGAGGCAGTTTTTGAAAATTCCTTTATTAAAAAATGTACAGTAGATCCATCGTAAATCATTAAAGGGCCTGGTATAGATTGGGGGGGGACCCCCAATCTGTTTTTTTTTATTTTTACATTTTTGTATTGCTGGCAATTTTCTTGACATTTTTTTTCTTTATTGCTGCAGCAGGTTCTATACATGGTACAGATGCGCCACTTTACAGGCAGACTAAGGGGATCCCCCAGGCACTATATTTAAATACATTAAATAAATTTCATATTTTTGTTGCACTTTAACCACTTAAGGACCGCCTCCTGCACATATACGTCGGCAGAATGGCACGGCTGGGCACATGCACGTACAGGTACGTGCTGTGCTATTGTCTAGCCGTGGGTCACGGGCGCGCGCCCGTGACCCAGTCCGAAGCTGCGGGACCCGATCGCCGATGGTATCCCGCGATCGGTCCCCGGAGCTGAAGAACGGGGAGAGCTGTATGTAAACACAGCTTCCCCGTTCTTCACTGTGGCTCCGTCATCGATCGTGTGTTTCCTTTTATAGGGAGACACAATCGATGACATCACACCTACAGCCACACCCCCCTACAGTTGTAAACACACTTCAGGTCACACATAACCCCTTCAGCGCCCCCTGTGGTTAACTCCCAAACTGCAACTGTCATTTCCACAATAAACAATGCATTTTTTTGCTGTGAAAATGACAATGTTCCCAAAAATGTGTCAAAATTGTCCGAAGCGTCCGCCATAATGTCGCAGTCACAATAAAAATCGCTGATCACCGCCATTACTAGTAAAAAAAAAATATTAACAAAAATGCCATAAAACTATCCCCTATTTTGTAGACGCTATAACTTTTGCGCAAACCAATCGATAAACGCTTACTGCGATTTTTTTTTTTTACCAAAAATAGGTAGAAGAATACGTATCGGCCTAAACTGAGAAAAAAAAAAATTTATATATATTTTTGGGGGGATATTTATTATAGCAAAAAGTAAAAAATATTGATTTTTATTTCAAAATCGTCGCTCTTTTTTTTGTTTATGGCGCAAAAAATAAAAAAACGCAGAGGTGATCAAATACCACCAAAAGAAAGCTCTATTTGTGGGGGGGGGGAAAAAGGACGTAAATTTTGTTTGGATGCCACGTCGCACGACCGCGCAATTGTCAGTTAAAGCGACGCAGTGCCGAATCGCAAAAACATGGCCCGGTCATTGGGCAGCCAAATCCTCCGGGGGTGAAGTGGTTAAATGATGATTTTTTTTTTTTTTGTTGGTCTCTAAATGCCTATTGTGTACAATGGACATAGAGGGGCATCTAGAAAAAAAAAAAAACGTCAAATGGCGGTAAACAGGCGTTTTTGAGCTCAAATGTGCATGAGACCTTATAGCCAATCACAGCAAGGCGAGATTAGCGATCTGGGGCTAGATTCAGGTAGAGTTACGACGGGCGTATCAGTAGATACGCCGTCGTAACTCTGAATCTACGCCGTCGTAAATTTAAGCGTATTCTGGAAACCAGATACGCTTAAATTACCCTAAGATACGAGCGGCGTAAGTCTCCTACGCCGTCGTATCTTAGGGTGCAATACTGCCGCTGGCCGCTAGGGGCGCTTCCGTTGTTTTCGGCGTAGAGTATGCAAATGACCTAGATACGCCGATTCACAAAAGTACGTACGCCCGGCGCAATTTATTTACGTCGTTAACGTTAGGTTTTTTCGACGTAAGGTTGCTCCTGCTATTTGGTGGCGCAGCCAATGTTAAGTATGGACGTCGTTCCCGCTTCGAAATTTGAATTTTTTTAAGTCGTTTGCGTAAGTCGTTAGCGAATAGGGCTGGACGTAATTTACGTTCATGTAGAAAGCAACGACGATTTGCGCCGGAATTTCGAGCATGCGCACTGGGATTCTTTCACGAACGGCGCACGCGGGGTCACCATAATTTAAATAAAACACGCCCCCTCATACTCATTTGAATTTGGCGCGCTTACGCCGGCCCCGTTTACGCTACGCCGCCGTAAGTTAGGAGGCAAGTGCTTTGTGAATACAGCACTTGCCTCTCAAACTTACGGCGGCGCAGGGTAAATACGATACGCTACGCCGCCGTAACAATGCGCCTGGCTACCTGAATCTAGCCCCTTATTAATATAAAGCGGAGTGTTCCTTTATACCCAACGATATCCTTTAAAGAACACACCGTCTCCGCAGATCTACGCCTTCGGTCACACCTGCGCTCCTCTCATCACCTGGGATGTAAAACAAACACGCTACTCTGCGTTTACACGGCTCGTTCTGGATTTTTTCCGCATATAAACATCGCCCTCCGCTAATAATCCTAATCCTCCTCTGGGCTTATCTGGGGGGGAGGGGAGAATTAACCCCTTTGCTGCCTTCAAGGGGTTGTAAAGGTACAATTTTTTTCCCGCTAAATATCTTCCTTTCGCTTAGTGCCGTCCTCCTTCACTTACCTCATCCTTCCATTTTGCTTTTAAATGTCCTTGGGCTAGATTCAGGTAGATTTGCGTATTGTTACGGCGGCGCAGCGTATCGTATTTACGCTGCGCCGCCGTAAGTTAGAGAGGCAAGTGCTGTACTCACAAAGCACTTGCCTCCTAACTTACGGCGGCGTAGCGTAAATGGGGCCGGCGTAAGCGCGCCTAATTCAAATGAGGATGAGGGGGGCGTGTTTTATTTAAATTAATGGTGACCCCGCGTATTTTACGTTTGCGCCGTTCGTGAAAGAATCCCAGTGCGCATGCTCGAAATTCCGCCGCAAATTGTCATTGGTTTCGACATGAACGTGAATGACGTCCAGCACTATTCGCGAAACGACTTACGCAAACGACGTAAAAAAATTCAAATTTCGAAAGCGGGAACGACGTCCATACTTAACATTGGCTGCGCCTCCTAATAGCAGGAGTAACCTTACGCCGAAAAAGCCTAACGTAAACGACGTAACAAAATTGCGTCGGGCGTACGAACGTTTGTGAATCGGCGTATCTAGGTCATTTGCATATTCTACGCCGAAAACAACGGAAGCGCCCCTAGCGGCCAGCGTAAAATTGCACACAATTATACGCCGCCGTATTCAAGTTACGTCGGTGAAGGAAGCATATTTTTTCGACGTATCTGCCTTTGAGAATCGGCGTAAAGATACGACGGCGCACTTCCTGTTCTTCTGTCTGTAACTCCACACAGTAATGCGAGGCTTTCTCCCTGGTGTGGAGTGTCGTGCTCGCCCCCTCCTTTGGACTACAGGAGAGTCAGGACGCCCACTAACACACAGCTCCTTTATCTGCAACGTAGGGAGCGTCCTGACTCTCCTGTAGTCCAAGGAGGGGACGAGCATGACACTCTGTCAATATAATGCTAATGACACCCCCAAACACAGGTCGCAAACGCAGTGCGTTCGCTTGGCCCCCCAGGATCACAGTTGTGTAGAAATACAATGCAATCTGGTTGCGGTGCGTTTTTTTTTCCCCCTCATCTCGGCGCGGGAGGACGCAATATGACAGCCCTCCCCCAAGATAATAGGGATCCCGCCCCAACTTTCATATTACAATAAGGAAGGGGTTAGGAGTAGTGCATGCGCTGCTCTTGTTGCATTTATAATGAATGGGCGCCAAAAACAGCACTGCACTGCGTGGGAATCGAACAGGAACGCGGTGAGATTTCTGGTGCGAACCGGCCATAACCGCAGTATGGTAAAAAAATAAAAATAAAATCAGGTTGCCGTGTCACGCGCGCGGGGGGGGGGGGGGTGGTGATGATGCAATGATATGATACAATATCTGTTATAACGCAAAGAAAAATCGCACCGTGTGCTGCGACGCAACAAACGCACATTAAAAAATAATAATAAATAAATAATAAAATAAAAAATTAATTACATAATTTTACTTCCCCAAACACACAGCAGTGCAGAAATAATTCTGAAAATAGATATTTTATTCGTTTTTATTAAGTGTCACATTATCTGTAAACGGCGGAGTTTTAGGAAATTAAAAAAACAAAACATAAATAGGGATGTATGTGTGCAGTATTGTAATGTAGCGCCCCCTGCTGTTCTACATGTGTTATGACACGCATTGGATGAGCACCTGTCATTCTAAAGGGCATTATCAAACTTGGCCATCAGAATTTCCAACATTTGAACATTTTGTGGGGTGTTCTGAGACTGAGAGCCACACAATATACAGAGCATCCGGAAAGTATTCACAGCGCTTCACTTTTTCCACATTTTGTTATGTTACAGCCTTATTCCACAATTACCCCTGGGACCAGGGCCGATCCTAGGGTCACAGGCGCCTGGGTGCATAAATATTTCTGGCGCCCCCGCATGGGCGTTGTCATTTTACCAACTCCTCCCCTTTACAAATGTTTCTATGGCAATGACTCAACCAGAGATGCTCCCCCACGAAGTCTTCATTACCCTGGGATCCTTACGTGATCTGTTAACAATAAACAAAATACAGGAAGAGAAGCAGAGTACTTTATTGGGACCTGGAGGGGGGCCTCTGTGATGGACACAGAGAGGGCTTCTGTTAGAGAGTCTGTTAGATGTTCGGCGCCCCCACCTCTGCAGGCGCCTGCGTGCAATGCACCCTGCCTAGGATCGGCCCTGCCTGGGACCATTGTCATTTTTACGGCGATCAGTGTTATAAAAATGCAATTACTGTGAAACTGGCAGGGAAGGAGTTAACCACTAGGTGGCGCTGAAGGGGTTAAGTGTGTCCTAGGGAGCGATTCGAACTGTTAGGGGGGAGGAGCTACCAGTGACACGTCACGGATCACTGTTCCCGATGAGAGGGAACAGTAGATCAGTGACATGCCTTGTTTACAAAAGGTATCACCCCTGTTCTGCCTTTGTCGACAGCAAACGCGGGCCTCCTGGGAACATCTAGTTCCCGGGACCTGCGAGCACACGGCAGGCACGTGCACCCGCCCGCTGGGCTGCAAATTTAGGGGGGGACGTACAGGTACGCCCACATTTGCGTCGACGTATATGTGCGTGCGGCAGTCGGCAAAGATTTCAAACAAACTTCTCTTGCGCTGTCATTATGGGGGGTCGTTTGTAGAATTTTGAGGAAAATAATGAATTTCATCTTTTTTGGAATAAGGCCGTAACATAAGAAAATGTGGAAAAAGTGAAGCGCTGTGGATACGTTTTCGGATGCTCCGTAATCTCAAAAGATCGGCAGAAACGACTTCCTCCATTCAGCGCTAGTAAAAAATAATAAAAGAAAAAGCTCCAGCTACAAAGTAACGCACAGCAAATAAACAATTGACTTTGAAGTTAGATCAGCAGATGGATTCCATTGGGTTGCTTTGGATACTACACTTAAAATGTTATATTTTCCGTATTTCTAGCGTCTGAGCAGCGCCCCTATGTGTGTAGACCAAGGATCCTCAAACTACGGCCCTCCAGCTGTTGCAGAACTACACATCCCATGAGGCATTGTAAGACTCTGACATTCACAGACATGACCAGGCATGATGGGAATTGTAGTTCCTGAACAACTGGAGAGCCGTAGTTTGAAGACCCATGGTGTAGACCATGGGTCCTCAAACTATGGCCCTCCAGTTGTTCAGGAACTACAAATCCCATCATGCCCAGTCATGTCTGTGAATGTCAGAGTCTTGTAATGCCTCATGGGATGTGTAGTTCCACAACAGCTGGAGGGCCGTAGTTTGAAGATCCCTGGTGTAGACAATGAGGAAGCATTGCTGGGTGACCTGAGCCAGGAGGTAATGACATGGTATGAATGGGGGAAGGGAGGGGAGCGGTCGTCTCAGGGCCACGTGCCCAAACATACCAGTCCCTCCCCTTTATGTACCAGCTTCAGGTATGTCCTCACATACCAATCATGCAGTAAATAAATAAGAGATTTCTCGAGAAATTAATTTCTTGGCTCGATAAAGTTGATATTTCGGGTGTGTCGGTTTCGGCAGAATCCACCAACAGCAAGAATGCAGAAAATAACATCATGGCACGGTGGTACTGCACACCTTGCATGGAATGTACCCTGTGGCACCAGACACGGTGTTGGGGGGGGGGGGGGTTGGGTTGGGTAATATACTATCTATATGCCCTTTTGGAAGTCCACACCATTGTACAGAAAGTGAAGAATAGCCAGGTTCCCCAATACACCAGCTTGCTTTTCCACCACACCAAAAGCCCCCTGACGAAGTCACGTGGGCTGTGACGCAACGTGTAGGGTGGAGCCTGAGGGATCGTGGACTGGAAGTGACGTCATACCAGGAAGAGATATATATTAATGAATGCTGTCAAGTGTTTTTTTTTATGTACTGTATTATTGTACCCAAATAAATTGGTCCCCAGCGGCCCTCAGAGGGAGGCTTTACTACACAACGTCATTTACGGGACAACAGCAGGAGATCACAAGTTGGATGGGATTACACAGGCGCTGTGACACATTATAAAAGGTGGGAGCACCGAGGTGATGGGAAGAGGTCTCACCGGATACATTTTATTCCGTAATAAGGACTTCCACTTCATTTTTTTTTTTGTCACTTTTATTTGTTTCTTTTTTTACTATAAAAGAACGTTCATGTTTGACTTTTGGATGGGCACGACCAATATATTCCACGTTTGTTTATAGCAGGGATATGCAATTAGCGGACCTCCAGCTGTTACAGAACTACAAGTCCCACGAGGCATTGCAAGACTCTGACAGCCACAAGCATGACACCCAGAGGCAGAGGCATGATGGGACTTGTAGTTTTGCAACAGCTAGAGGTCCGCTAATTGCATATCCCTGGTTTATAGCATATTGATGCCCCATTCCATGTGCTTTTTCAAATGGGTCTTATTAGAAAAATCTCAGATTTCTTCTCTACTCTGGAAAGCCCAAAAAAAAAAAAAAATTGATCTCACGCTTTCCAAAAAAAAAAATGGCAGCGTTTACATCTGATCCAACCAGAAGTGATGTCATAATGTTGCTTCCAGCCTCCTTAGACCAGGGGGCCTCCAAACTAAGGCCCACCAGTTGGTGAGGAACTACAATTCTCATCATGCCCAGTGCTAGGAGTAAGCGTCTCACGATGTGAAACGCGTTAGCAATTTTGTTTTTTTATTGTTCACCTTCTTTTGACTGCATTATTTTGGATTACTGTATATACCGTATTTATCGGCGTATACCGCGCACTTTTTTACCCTGAAAATCAGGGCAAAATCGCGAGTGCGCGATATACGCCGATACCCGCGCCGAGTTTGAACACTGCGCCGGCATATACCAAGAGCAGTACACTCGTGTATAGTCGGGCAGGCTCGGCTCCTCTTGCGCTCGCGTCCTGTACGTACAGGACGTGAGCGCGAGAGTAGCCGAGGCTGCCCGACTATGCACGAGTGTACTGCGCTCGGTATATGCCGGCGCAGTATTCAAACTCGGCGCGGGGATCAAGCAGGGAGGACGCCGGACCCGACGAAGAGGACACCCGAAACCGCAGACGGACACCGGACCCGACGAGGCCGCCGCGCAAGACATCAAAACTGTAAGTACTAAAATGTTTTTTTACAGGAATGTCGGGTCCACTTTAGGGGTGCGCGCTATACGCCGGAGCGCGCAATACCCCGATAAATACGGTACTCGAGTATAAGCCGAGTTTTTCAGCACTTTTTTTTTTGTGCTGAAAATGCCCCCCTCGGCTTATACTCGAGTTACCTTTTTTGCGCCTGATCTCCCAGAATTTGGGGACCTGGTACCGGCCGGCTGTAGGGCCCCTGGACCCCAAACTTGGCACACATGTAGCCCCACTCTTCCTCTACAAGTGTGCAATGGTTATTGTCCGGGGGACCTACGACCGGGGAGCACCGATTTTTCAAATCCGGGCACCCCTTCCATAGACTCCCATGTTAAACGGTCATTTCTCCGGTAAATTTGGAGACCCGGTATCAGCCAGTTGTAGGTCCCCCTAGACCCCAAATTTGGCACACATGTAGCACCACTCTTCCTCTACAAGTGTGCAAAAGTTGTTATCCGGGGAACCTACGGCCGGAGAACACCGATTTTTTTTAAGCTGGGCGCCCCTTTCATAGACTCCCATGTTAAACGGTAATTTCTCCGGTAACTTTAAGGACCCAGTACCAGCCGGTCGTAGGTGCCCTGGACCTTGGCGCACATGTAGCCCCCATTTCTCCTCTACAAGTGTGCAAAGTTTGTTGTCTGGGGGACCTACAGCTGGGGAGCACCAATTTTTCAAAGCCGGGGACACCCTTCCATAGACTCCCATGTTAAACGGTCATTTCTCCGGTAACTTTGGGGACCCGGTACCAGCTGGTCATAGACTCCCATGTTAAACGTCAGTCTAGTCACGGGCACAGTGAGGCATGCAGATGGACACCCTAGGCTTATACCCAAGTCAATAAGTTTTCCCATTTTTTTGTGGTAAAATTAGATGCCTCGGCTTATATTCGAGTATATACGGTACATTGGTTTTATAAAATAAAGACGCCTTTGATGGAGTGCGGCAGTTCAGGAGTTTTTTTCTCTTTCTTTCCGTCATGCCTGGGAACGTCAGAATTTTACAATGCCTCATGGGATGTGTAGTTCCACAACAGCTGGAGGGCCGTCGTTTTGGAGATCCCTGTCCTTGACCATGGAGAGGGCCCGGGAATCTTCTAGTCCTCAGCCAGCTCTATGAAAACCCGGCACCACCGCTGGATCAAATACTGGGCTCCCCAATTGCATATGTGTGGGGGGGTGATAGTATAGAGATTGCCAGTCATGCCCCTTACCCAGTCCTCCTGATAGGCAGTCCTCGATGTGGGGCGGAGTCTGATGGGCACTCCTAGAAGTAGGGGGGGGGATATTTGTAAAATCCGCAACGTGACCCTAAAAGTTTTGGAGATACTGATCTAGAACATCAGCCCACCAAAACGCAACATGACAGCACATTATTAAAAATGAACGCAACATGGCAGCACTTTTTACAGAGGTACCCATCAATCATGGGCTATGCCCGCCCTTAACTGCCGGAGGTCTTAGATGACAATGTGGTCAGATGTACTCAGGATGTGTACCAGTTCCAATCAGAGAACCCTCCCATCTGTCCACAGAAAAATGGTCCTATAAACTGTCCACATCAGACCAGAGATGGTCCCTCATGTGTGGGGAGATCTGGAGGGTTTGGGACCAGATCTGGAGGGTTTGGAACCGGCGGCTTGCTGCAGTCTTCTCTTCTTCAGCTCCCGGTAGGCGTTGACGACCCGCTCGCGCTCTTCCTCTACTATTCTCTTCCTGGCCATAGACATGGGAGGAGGATTGGACGGAGCGCTCCCCTTGTCGAAGAATTTCGTCAGGAAAAGCTGTTTCTCTCCTGCCTATAAAAATAAATAAATAAAAGATGTCTTTTAGATCTCATTTCTACACGCATAGCAGTGACTTCATATGGATATAATATATGATAAAAACACAAAAAACAGGGGGCGGTCAGAGACTGCAGACGCGGGTACAGGAATTGGTGAAGGCTAGACATATGAAAAACAAACACTCTCCTTCAGTCCAGAGCTGCCCCCCAGAGTACTTTCTCTAAACCACTAGCTTTTTAGATTTAATGGTGGTTGCAGGAGACAGGACAGAGACTGCAGACGCGGGTGCAGGAGACAGGACAGAGACTGCGGGTGCAGAAAACAGGACAGAGACTGCGGGTGCAGAAAACAGGACAGAGACTGCGGGTGCAGAAAACAGGACAGAGACTGCGGGTGCAGAAAACAGGACAGAGACTGCAGGCACGCTACAGGAGACAGGACAGAGACTGCAGGCACGCTACAGGAGACAGGACAGAGACTGCAGGCACGCTACAGGAGACAGGACAGAGACTGCAGGCACGCTACAGGAGACAGGACAGAGACTGCAGGCACGCTACAGGAGACAGGACAGAGACTGCAGGCACGCTACAGGAGACAGGACAGAGACTGCAGGCACGCTACAGGAGACAGGACAGAGACTGCAGGCACGCTACAGGAGACAGGACAGAGACTGCAGGCACGCTACAGGAGACAGGACAGAGACTGCAGGCACGAGACAGGACAGAGACTGCAGGCACGCTACAGGAATTGGTGAGGGCTGGGGGACATGCTTCTGGAGACATATTACATGGGACTGCGAGACATCATTACTATAACAGGACAATAGGGAAACAGATTAGTGTCTGCAGGGGCCCAAGGGACACGCAAAAAGTGCCAAAAAGGACCACAGGTTTGGCACAGGGCTTTAATACCCAGGCTCGTCTTGGACTCATCCACTGGAGGAGCATAAAAATAAAAAAAATGTATATAACAAGGAAATAAAATATATAAAACTATATGTATTTATTCTTGTTTTTGGTAGGCGGTGAGGGCAACTAGAGTTCCATTAGCTGTATATTGCACAGCAGCAGGAAAAACAAAATATCAAAAAATGCACAAGATATAAAAGTGTACAAAACGTCAGACTCCACGTGGAATACGTTCCGTACATTTACCTTTTTTTCGGCTGGACCTTTTCTTGGCCTCACTGTCAGAACCGGGGGCTCCATCACTACTTCACCGAACATCACTTCATCTGTTCAAGAAAAAAAATTGTCACTCGTTAGAATGCGGGAAACCAGTAAAAAGAAAGAATGGAGGTAACCATTTCCTTTTTTTTTTTAAGGGGTGTGAAATTGTTTTTTATTTCATAAATACGTTTGTCTAAAGTTCATTTACGCTTCAGATCTTTCACCAATGGCAATTTATTAAAAAAAGAAAAGAAACTCTACACTTTACCTTTGAACATTTCCTCTTCCAGACGAGCCACTTTTTTCTCCTCCTTTCGCCGAACAAATTTATCCAAACACTTCCGATCAAACCTGCGAGGCAGACGAGGTTCATTAGAACCGGAACATTCCGATTATTAGGTCCAAAAAACAAAAAAAAAACGCACTGTGACAAAATTTACCCCTTCAATAGCGGGCACCGTCACCCCCTTCCTGCCCAGGCCAATGTTCAGCGCTGTCACACTTTGAATGACAATTGCGCGGTCATGCAACACTGTACCCATAAGACATTATCACTTTTTTCTCCCACAATTACAGATTTCTTTTGATGGCATTTAATCACCGCTGGGGTTTTTATTTTTTGGTAAACAAATGGGAAAAAAAATAAATAAAAAAAAAAGAGAAAAGATTTTTCTCGTTGGTTATAGAATTTTACAAAATTTGGCAATTTTCTCCGTCACTGGGGTGCGCTGATGTGGCTGCACTGACAAAATAAGTAGTAAACCCTCTTATCAAATTTGGCCAAGGAAGCAGCCATCTTGGCCTCCGTTTAATCTTCAACTGCCATGATGCTGCGCATGTGATCCATTATGACACCAGCCATCGGAGGGTTTGACAGTTTGTTTGAGAGCGCAACCAATGCAACGATGGCCACCAATGAGGCTGCACTGATGAAGAGGCGGCGCCACCGCTGGCCACAAATAAAGAGGCGGCGCCACCGCTGGCCACAAATAAAGAGGCGGCGCCACCGCTGGCCACAAATAAAGAGGCGGCGCCACCGCTGGCCATCGGTGGCGCCTCGTAATTAGTGGCCATCGGTGGCGCCTCGTAATTAGTGGCCATCGGTGGCGCCTCGTAATTAGTGGCCACTAATTACGAGGCGCCACCGATGGCCACTAATTACGAGGCGCCACCGATGGCCACTAATTACGAGGCGCCACCGATGGCCACTAATTACGAGGCGCCACCGATGGCCACTAATTACGAGGCGCCACCGCTGGCCACTAATTATGAGGCGCCACCGCTGGCCACTAATTATGAACAGTGCCCCGATTATTAGTGTAAAATGACACAGGAAAGCTGGTATCAGCTTTCCTTTCTTCAGATGGCGACAGCGGAGAGGAAATATAATTTGTTTATATGTGTTGAGCTGTGATTGGACACTGCTGATCACATGGTAGTGAGCCAACGTCATCGGCTCTTCTCCCTTAAATCGGCAATGCGCTGTGTCCAAGGGTCAGACGCGGGCATGCGCAGCAAGAATGGGTGGGTGGACGTCGTATGACATCCTCCCACAAAAGCGGTCCCGCCCAGCCGTCATTCTACAATAAGCCGGGGGGGGGGGGGGGGGGGGGCAGTAAATCACCTTAACGGACTCTAAATATAGCGTCAAATAAAAAAAATCTACAATGCAGTTGTCAGTGGCATTAACATTTCCATTACCCGTTGATCCTGCCAGTGAATGTGTTTATTTTTCATTTTTGTGCAGCGTGCCCGCCCCCCCCATGCCTCTGCTGCAGCTAATCAAGCACAGCTCATGTTACAGTAGCCAGAGAATGACAGCTGTAAATCCAAAAGGGGGATAATATGTGAAGCTCCCGAGTGGGGGGAGGGCAGCCCACATTTACAGCCCAACAAACGTGATTGGATAGCTCTAGAGCCGCACAGATCACCTTTGCTGGCTCTGAAAAAAAATACACCAAGCTGGAACCGGAGAATGAAAACAAAGCAGCGTTCTTATTGGGGGGGACTTACTTCTTCCTCTTCTCAGACTTCTGCTTCTTTGGGACCTCCACCTCCTCCTTCTTGGGAAGCTCTCCCTTATCGTCCAGCTCCATCTCAGGCTGGCGCTCCAGCTGGTTCTTGGTGAGGAAGAGCACATGCTGGGTCTCCCGGTTCATGCGGTTCAGGTAGGCGCCCACCGTTTCGTTTCTCTCCCTCTTGAACTTCGGCACCGGAATGTCCGTCTGCAACCCTTCATTTTGTGGCCTTGGTTTCCGCGCTGAAAGAAATGAACGGGACGGTCAGCTGAAATACAAAAACGGCTTTCAAACTCCCTCAAATCGTTACACTGGCCATTATTTTTGTTCTGCTTTTTAAAAAACACCAACTTCAGGGACAACATGTTCACTAGCTGCCTAATATATCCCACCTACTTTCTGATGTCATTGTCACCAGATCATCAATGTGATCACGTCACCTGTCGGTGGTCAGAATGTTATGGCTTAGATTGGTGGATATGTGGAGAGAGCCTTTAACCCCTTCCATACCGGGGGGCACTTATACACCTTCCCGCCCAGACCAAATTTTCAGCTGTCGCAATTTGAATGACAATTGCGCGGTCATGCTACGCTGTACCCAAACTAATTTTTTATCATTTTCCCACAAATAGAGCTTTCTTTTGGTGGTATTTGATCACCTCTGCGATTTTTAT
The DNA here is from genome assembly GCF_905171775.1 of Rana temporaria. Classification (NCBI taxonomy): domain Eukaryota; kingdom Metazoa; phylum Chordata; class Amphibia; order Anura; family Ranidae; genus Rana; species Rana temporaria. Next base: position 139,330,831 of record NC_053500.1, on the reverse strand, counting down.
TTTCTGCAAAAAAAATAAAAAAATTACCGAAAATTTAGAAAAAATGTTTTTTTTGTTTCTGTTATAAAACATTGTAAATAAGTACGTTTTCTCCTTCACTGATGGGCACTGATGGTACTGCACTGATGGGCACTGATGGTACTGCACTGATGGGCACTGCACTGATAAGGCGGCACTGATGGGCACCAATGAGGCGGCACGGATGGGCACCAATGAGGCGGCACGGATGGGCACTGATAGGCGGCACGGATGGGCACTGATAGGCGGCACGGATGGGCACTGATAGGCGGCACGGATGGGCACTGATAGGCGGCACGGATGGGCACTGATAGGCGGCACGGATGGGCACTGATAGGCGGCACGGATGGGCACTGATAGGCGGCACGGATGGGCACTGATAGGCGGCACGGATGGGCACTGATAGGCGGCACGGATGGGCACTGATAGGCGGCACGGATGGGCACTGATAGGCGGCACGGATGGGCACTATTGTAATTGTTGTACTAATGGATGCCAATCAATGCCTTCCAATCAGTGATGCCCATTGTGGGCACTGATTGGCATCCATTGCGGCACTGATTGGCATCCATTTTTTGTGTTCTCTTTTTGTGTCCTCATCCCTGGTGGTCTAGGGTGGCATACTTTTTTTTTTTTTATCCCTGGTGGTCTAGTGGGCATCCCTGGTGGTCCAGTGGGCATCTTCGGGGGGGGGGCTGTGCTGATAATCGATCAGCACAAACCCCCCCTGTCAGAGGAGCAGCCGATCGGCTCTCCTCTACTCGTGTCTGACAGACGCGAGTGAGGAAAAGCCGATTACCGGCTTTTGCTGTTTACATCGTGATCAGCCGTGATTGGACACGGCTGATCACGTGGTAAAGAGTCTCCGTGAGAGACTCTTTACCTTGATCGGTGTTGCGGAGGTGTCAGACTGACACCTTGCAACAACGATCGCCGCGATGCCCGCCCCCGAGGGCTCAGAATCCTGAGGACGTCATATGACGTCCAGTCAGGATTCTACAACCACTTTGCCGACGTCAATCTGTCATTGGCGGGCGGCAAGTTGAAAGATTGGAATTACCCTCAAGCAACAAAATAATTGCCCCCCCCCCCCCCCCCAATAATTGATGACGACACAACACATGGCATACCTTGCTTCCTCTTTTTCTTTGGTTTGTTCATCTCCATCCGGCTCCTCATAATCTCTCGCAGCTTGAATGGGATTTCCTGAGTATCCAAATGCTCGGGTTTGGAATTTGTCTTTTTCTTTACATTTCTAGAAGGAAGAAAATAAATAAAGATCCAATATAGTGACAGATATTGTATTCTGGTAACTAGAGAGGGGGAAACTAGAAGGGGGGAAACTAGAAGGGGGGAAACTAGAAGGGGGGAAACTAGAAGGGGGGAAACTAGAAGGGGGGAAACTAGAAGGGGGGAAACTAGAAGGGGGGAAACTAGAAGGGGCAACACCCCCACCCCCCTTGCATAATGTCAGCATAAGTTTCATTCATCACTACTCCCAGCCCGCTGTCCCCACCATAGTCACACATCACACTGGGGCTATGGAGAGCCGACTTCCAAGGAGGGGTTTTGGATGGAGTGGAGAGGGATTAGAACCTCTGTCAGGTTTAATTGCCGTGCCCCCATTAGGGAGAATCACTCTCTCTATTCCTTCTATTTACCGTTATCAAAAGTGAAGGAAAATCCCAAATTTTGGGTTGTCACCACAACAGGAACAGGAGGAGGAATCTTCCAATGGGGACACTAGCTCTGATGACAACCACTTTGGAGGGAATTCCTTTCACTTCCTGTTGTGGCAATGAAACGGGAAGTGAAGGGAGATCACTACAATGGGGATACAGATATGGAAAAGCAATCTGACTGGGGGTTATAACCCTCCCTTACTCGATTCGAAATAAAACAAAACTAAAGTTCTGACTTCAGCTGCAAAGTGTGATCAATAACACAACAGAAAGAGAGGACCATACACCCCCTCCCCCATGCAGACCTTGTCCCCTGGGCACTCCTCCGGGCACGTCGCCCTGCCTGGGCACCCCATCTCACCTGGGCACCCCCCGGACATGCCGTCCCACCTAGGAATGTAGCCACACGGGCACGCCGTCCCACCTGGGCACCCCTCCGTGCACGTCGCCCCACCAGGACACCCCATCTCACCTGGGCACAACCCAGGCATGCCGTCCCACCTGGGCACATCGCCCCACCTGGGCACCCCCGGGCACGCCATCCCACCTGGGCACGCAGCCACCTGGGCACCCCTCCAGGCACGCCACCCCTCCGGCCGGACATGCCGTCCCACCTGGGCACGCCATCCCACCTGGGCACGCCATCCCACCTGGGCACGCCTCCAGGCACGTCACCCCTCCGGCCGGGCATGCCGTCCCACCTGGGCACATCGCCACACCTGGGCACGCCATCCCACCTGGGCACGCAGCCACCCCTCCGGCCGGGCATGCCGTCACACCTGGGCACCCCTCCGGGCATGCCGTCCCACCTGGGCACGCACCACCTGGGCACCCTTACGGACACTGTACCAGAAGCCTCAATACCCGCCACAGAGAATCCACCCGACTTCCATCCCCTCCCCCGGCCCTGTGCCTGTCACTCACCCGCGGGGACGCTCCGCACCGGCCCGGGCAGCCGGTCCAGTCGCTTTATTGCCCGGTCCAGCCGCTTTATTCCCCGGTCTTTTCCCCATCACAGCAGCAGCTACGTTCCGTACACACAACACGTGGGATTAGTTACACGGCGCTCTTCCGTCCCCTTCATTACACGTCATCGTGAAACCGCCCTATCGGCTTGCCCAGGCACGCCGTCGCCATCATTGACTCTTGCACTGCTCAGGGAGAAGCCCGAGTGTGACGTCATATCCGCTTGGCAATGTCAGAGAACAAGAGGGGTCGCAGGGGGTTCCCTCCTGGGCTGTACTGCCTGTTGTCATGGTAATGCTTTGGGGGTTGATAGACGAGCTGTGTGTGGAGTTGTGTATATATGATCAGATTACAGGGACTGTCATTGCTTCCATGGTTGGGCAGGTATTATACCTGGGAAAGTAGAGTTCCTGGGGGGGGGCACTACAGGGAATGGTGGGTGTGGTAAGACTGTGCAGTGGGAGGGGCTAAACAATTGAACCTATGAAGGGGTCAGGAGTGTGTAATGTACAGAGTGCGGGGGTCATGAGGATGTAATGTATAGAGTACAGGGGGCAAGTGTATGTAATGTACAGAGTGCAGGGGTCAGGAATGTGTAATGTACAGGGGCCAGGAGTGTGTAATGTACAGGGACCAGGAGTGTGTAATATACAGAGTTCAGGGGTCAGGAGTGTGTAATGTACAGGGGCCAGGAGTGTGTAATATACAGGGGTCAAGAGTGTGTAATGTACAGGGGTCAAGAGTGTGTAATATACAGAGTTCAGGGGTCAGGAGTGTGTAATATACAGGGGTCAAGAGTGTGTAATGTACAGGGGCCAGGAGTGTGTAATATACAGGGGTCAAGAGTGTGTAATGTACAGGGGTCAAGAGTGTGTAATATACAGAGTTCAGGGGTCAGGAGTGTGTAATGTACAGGGACCAGGAGTGTGTAATATACAGAGTTCAGGGGTCAGGAGTGTGTAATGTACAGGGACCAGGAGTGTGTAATATACAGGGGTCAAGAGTGTGTAATGTACAGGGGTCAAGAGTGTGTAATATACAGAGTTCAGGGGTCAGGAGTGTGTAATGTACAGGGGTCAGGAATGTGTAATGTACAGGGGCCAGGAGTGTGTAATGTACAGGGACCAGGAGTGTGTAATATACAGAGTTCAGGGGTCAGCAGTATGTAATGTACAGGGGTCAGGAGTGTGTAATGTACAGGGGCCAGGAGTGTGTAATATACAGAGTTCAGGGGCCAGGAGTATGTAATGTACAGGGGTCAGGAGTGTGTAATGTACAGGGGTCAGGAGTGTGTAATGTACAGGGGTCAAGAGTGTGTAATATACAGAGTTCAGGGGTCAGGAGTGTGTAATGTACAGGGGCCAGGAGTGTGTAATATACAGAGTTCAGGGGTCAGCAGTATGTAATGTACAGGGGTCAGGAGTGTGTAATGTACAGAGTGCGGGGGTCAGGAGTGTGTAATGTACAGAGTGCGGGGGTCAGGAGTGTGTAATATACAGAGTTCAGGGGTCAGCAGTATGTAATGTACAGGGGTCAGGAGTGTGTAATGTACAGAGTGCGGGGGTCAGGAGTGTGTAATGTACAGGGGTAAGGAGTGTGTAATGTACAGAGTTCAGGGGTCAGGTGTGTGTAATGTACAGAGTACAGGGGTCAGGAGTGTGTAATGTACAGGGTAAAGGTGTCAGCAGTATGTATTTTACAGAGTGCAGGGTCAGCGTATGTAATGTACAAAGTGCAGGGGTCAGGAGTGTGTAATGTACAGAGTACAGGGGCCAGGAGTGTGTAATGTACAGAGTGCGGGGGTCAGGAGTGTGTAATGTACAGAGTGCGGGGGTCAGGAGTGTGTAATGTACAGAGTGCGGGGGTCAGGAGTGTGTAATGTACAGAGTGCGGGGGTCAGGAGTGTGTAATGTGCGGGGGTCAGGACTTTTATCTTAGTGCAGACTTCTGGGGAAATTAGTGAGCCAATCACAGAAGCAGGATATGACATTTCTAGGGGGCGGTCCTTATACCATCTCTGTAAAGAGCGCCCCCAGGTGGCCGTATTGCATTCTACAGAAAATTGCTGCAGACTGAAAAGACAAGAGAATTTTTAAAAAATGACATTTAATTACAATGTAGCTTGTGTGGTGTATTTATGATTTATTCATTATTTGCTATTTCTTTTATTTCATGAAAATAGAGTCACCCTGCATGAAATCACCTTTTCTCTCTGTATTTCCCCCGATATTTCACTCGCCTGTCTGCTGTCTTGCAGATACTGAGCTCCCTGCTTAGACGGATCTCTCACTCCGTATGCGTCTCGTGCGGCAGGAAGGCGATCTCCTCCGGCCAATCCCGCGGCGAGGACGGTCCCACGCAGAGCGCAGACTCCCCCAGCCCCGCGAGCGGCGATCTCCGACAAGATGTAGACCCGCCCATCCCGCCTCCCCCCGCCCACTGCTGTATGAGCGGCTGCCATAACTGCGTCTGGATCGCCTACGCGGAGGAGCTGCTGGAACTCTACAAAGATGGCGGCGAGCGGGCGCTGGGCGCCTTGGAACGGAGCATCGAGGACGAGAACATGAAGATGTTTATACGGATGGAAATACGGTTCAGGATGAAGAGCCAATCGCCATGAAAGGAGGAACCGGAGACTGTAATTGGTTTAACCGCTCAAGGACCGGGGCCTATTTTTTAAACTTGTTGTTTACAAGTTAAAATCTGTTTTTTTTGCTAGAAAATTACTTAGAACCCCCAAACATTGTATATATATGTTTTTTCAGACACCCTAGAGAATAAAATGGCGGACGTTGCAATACTTTATGTCGCACCGTATTTGCGCAGCGGTCTTACAAACGCAATTTTTTGGGAAAACATACAAGCTCATAAAGGTGTTGAGGGTCAGAGGTACAAAGTTTTGGCCATAGAGTGTATTTGACATACATCATCCAGTTTCTGTTTTTTTTTTTTCTGTATTTTTTTTTTTTTACTTTTATTTATATATTTTGTATTATTTTAATGCTGATAATAAAAGCAGAGAAATGGTATTCCGTGTGATTAGAATCTGTATTCAGAAAGCAAGATACGCCGACATTAGCCTAAGATCCGACTGGCGTAAGTCTCTTACGCCGTCGTATCTTGGGGTGCATATTTACGCTGGCCACTAGGTGGCGCTTCCGTCGTTTTACGGCGTAGAATATGCAAATGACCTAGATACGCCGATTCACAAACGTACGTACGCCCGGCGCTATTTTGTTGCGTCGTTTACGTTGGGCTTTTTCGGCGTAAGGTTGCTCCTGCTATTATGAGGCGTACGCAATGTTAAGTATGGACGTCGTTCCCGCGTCGAATTTTGAATTTTTTACATCGTTTGCGTAAGTCGATCGCGAATAGGGCTGGACGTAATTTACGTTCACGTCGAAAGCAATGACGATTTGCGGCGGGATTTCGAGCATGCGCCGTTCGTAAAAAACGTATAATACGTGGGGTCACCATTAATTTAAATAAAACACGCCCACATCATCCCCACATACGTTACGCCGCCGTAACTTAGGGCGCAAGTTCTTTATGAATACGGAACTTGCGCCCTAATTTACGGCGGCGTAACGTATCGGAGATACGTTACGCCCGCACTAAATTACGCAGGGCTACCTGAATCTAGCCCCTAGTATTTCCGAGCATTTTTGGCAACTCTGCACATGCTCAGTTTTCAGTGAGATTCTATGCTGAGCATTTCCTCCCTATCACATCTGAGCAGCCCATGTGACTATAGAGTCATACATGTGGGCGTATACACAGTGGTAAATGACAGCCCACTCCCTCCCTTCCTCCTCCACGCCCACCAGCCAGCTAAACACAATGGGGGGGGGCTGGATATTACATGTAGATTGTTGGAGGCCTCACCTCCCTCTTATTCCAAGACACGAGCTGAAGGGGGGCGTGACACAGTCTGTGACTGCCAGAAATCTGCCCACACCATGTTATTACCACAAAATGGTAAAGATTTGATTTCAGATACAGTGAAACCTCGGATTACGAGCATAATCCATTCCAGGAGAACGCTCGTAATCCAAAGCACTCGCATATCAAAGCGAGTTTCCCCATTGAAGTCAATGGAAACGAAAATTATTTGTTCCGCATTGACTTCAGTGGCATGCAATACCGCATGTGGTCAGAGGCGGGGGGGTACCGTAGAGCCTCAGAAACAGCCGTAAAGACCCGAGGACACCTCCACTGACCTCGGGAACGTAGTATTTCCGAGTCTTTCCAAGGGAGAGAGATTTTTCCGTTCCAGGAGAATGCTCGCATATTAAAGCGAGTTTCCCCATTGAAGTCAATGGAAACGAAAATGATTCGTTCCGCATTGACTTCAATGGCATGCGACCAGAGGCGGGGGGGTCGCCGGAGAGTCTCGGAAACATCTGGAAAAGGCCCGAGGACACCTTGGCTGACCTTGGAAATTCGAACTGTGCCAATTGGCTACGGCCAGCGTCGCTCGGCTCTGGCGCCCCCCCACACCTCAGGCCAAACGCGTTACTGCACACCGCTTTGGCCTGAATCCTACTTGTTTTCGAGACAACACTCGCAAACCGGGTTAGGATTTTTCTAAATCCAGTGAACGTATCGCGAAAAAAAACATTCTTTAACCGCGTTACTCGCAATTCCGAGGTTCCACTGTATATTCTGAACTGCAGCAAAGGGATCGTTTCCAGAGATGCGCCCATGCATGTCCCCAGATGGGCTATCAGATTACCGTTTGAGATAGAGAAGGGTAATCCTATTACTGCTGAGCCTCATAAATCCCGAGCCTCAGAGGTGGGGCGGATCAGTCGATTGCCAGAGGAGAACGAATGAAGGGGGTGTCCGCCGACCGCAAACTCTTCCTGTGGATGGATATGTGAGAGCCATTTGTGGAGGGTAAGTAAGCGGAGAACCCAACTTCCCAACCTAAAGTTGCCCGTTTTTTACTGCTGGCTGGCCGATTTTTCAGGATAAGGAGGTATACAGAACAAGGTGGGCCGCTTCAACTGCCAAAAAGCTGGCCAGATTATTTTCACTCGATGTCAACCTCCCAGGAATCGCAAATACGATGGTCGGAGATGAAGCTATCTACCACCTATGGACAATACATTGGTATCCTTAACACAGTCCATGAAGGTCAAACCAACAAATGGAAAAAAGAACACCAAAAGTGATGGGATTTTCCGGGCCGGGATTTGATGGGGACAATCTAATTCCCACCATTTTTTATGTCTTTGTCACTTTATGACTTTGAAGAACGACGTCACGTGTAAAGGCCAACCCAAGGTGACTTTGGTGACTACACTGTATTTGGAGAGCACGGTGATACGTTGCTTAGTTCCTGGTGATTACTTTACCGGGAATTTGTGATTCCGGGTAAATAGAAAATGGTTTCAATGAAAAATTGCCATGGCGATGGCCAGCTAAGTGCTCAACGCCTCGATTTTGATAGCTAGAAGTAGTTGGTCACATTTTAGCTGGACTTTATCTGTAAAGTTGAAGAAAAGTCAAGTTAAGTATTACCCCCCCAACAACTATGATCGGTCGGCGGTAACAACCCATCTGATCGAGGGGGTCCCTTCGATTATTAAGCCCAGGGGCCCCCACCACCCTAAGTCCTGCCCTGACCATGAGTATCCCAGTCCCCGTCAGAAGACTTGCGCCTCGGGGCACTATTCCTAATGCCATGACTTCCATAAATGGGAACCTTCAGGTTCTCCTCTGCCCATGGGGTCTCCAGTTGGGGGAGCCCAACCTTGAGCAGAACTTGCTTCGGCAGGTCTCCTGAAGATAGTGGTCATCCTGGTTTTGGCAGGGTGGACCGTGAGTAGGGCCAGACTTACCATTGGGCTTGACTGGGCTCAAGCCCTTGGGCCCCGCCCAATAGGGGGCCCTGGGCCCAATCGCAGCAATCCCCCGTTCGCGGCAACCCCCTCCCACAATTTTGCGGCATTACCCCGTTCGCGGCAACCCCCTTCCTGCAATTTCGAGGCAATACCTCATTCGCGGTAACCCCCTCCCGCAATTTTGCGGCAATACCCCGTTCGCGGCAATCCCCTCCCGCAATTTCGAGGCAATACCCCGTTCGCGGCAATCCCCTCCCGCAATTTTGAGGCAATGGCGGTAACCCCTTCCCGGAATTTTTCGCGGCAACCCCGGCACCCCCCCCCGCTTAACAACTTTGGCAGATGGATATAATCCTTGGCACCAGGGGGCCCCTTCACTGCAGATGTATATGGGGCCCCCAAGAATTACTGAAGGTCGGCCCTGGGAAGAGGTAAGAAGAGCGCGTCCAGCGGCGCAACCCCCCCCCCCCCCTCAACAACTAGCAAAGCTTGTTGTCGTTCAAAGAGGAGCAGGAGCTTCTTTTAGGCGACGGCGTAGTGCGGCGCGATTTTGCTGAGATTGCAGAGTGATTTCTCGCCTGCCAATCGTACCGCGATCCAGGATGTTATTAACAAGTAAAGGCATCACAATTGCGTTTCCCGCATTTTGCCACGATTCTGGAATTGCACCGTTTACGCCAGCGAAATTATGTCATTGGGTCCCATTGTTGGTGTCATTGTGAGCAATTGTCCCCCATCATTGGTGTCATTGGGAGGAATGGAGCCCCATCATTGGTGTCATTGGGAGGAATTGAGCCCCATCGTTGGTGTCGTTGGAAGGGATTTTGCCCCATCATTGGTATAATTAAGAGGAATTGATATCATTTTTTTTTTTATGTGAACCCGTCTTCAGAAAAGCAGGCTCCAGAGGGTCCCTTTATGGTTTTTGTCAGTGGTCTCCACACTGCGGCCCAGGGGCCAGATGTGGCCCTTTGCTTGCCCCTGTGGCACTGTTATTCCCACTGATACAAGGTACTATTCCTCCCACTGACACCAATGATGGGACACTATTCCTCCCATTGAAACCAATAATGGGACACTATTCCTCCCATTGAAACCAATGATGGGACACTATTTCTCCCACTGATACCAATGATGGGGCACTATTCCTCCCACTGACACCAATGATGGGACACTATTCCTCCCACTGATACCAATGATGGGGCACTATTCCTCCCACTGACACCAATGATGGGACACTATTTCTCCCATTGAAACCAATTATGGGACACTATTCCTCCCACTGACACCAATGATGGGACACAATTCCTCCCTCTGACACCAATAATGGGGCACTATTATTCCCACTGATACCAATGATGGGACACTATTCCTCCCACTGATACCAATGATGGGACACTATTCCTCCCACTGACACCAATGATGGGACGCTATTCCTCCCACTGACACCAAGGAAGGGGCTCTATTCCTCCCACTGACACCAATGATGGGACACTATTTCTCCCACTGACACCAATGATGGGACACTATTCCTTCCACTGACACCAATGATGGGACACTATTCTTCCCACTGACACCAATGATGGGGCACTATTCCTCCCACTGACACCAATGATGGGACACTATTCCTCCCACTGACACCAATGATGGGACACTATTCCTTCCACTGACACCAATGATGGGACACTATTCTTCCCACTGACACCAATGATGGGACACTATTCCTCCCACTGACACCAAGGAAGGGGCTCTATTCCTCCCACTGACACTAATGAGGGGACACTATTCCTCCCACTGACACCAATGATGGGACACTAAGCAAAGTTTTTTCCTCAGTTTAGGCCGATATGTATTATTCTACACATTTTTGGTAAAAAAAAATCGTAATAAATATTGATTGGTTTGCGCAAAAGTTATAGTGTCTACAAAATAGGAGATAGATTTATGGCATTTTTATTATTATTTTATTTTTTTAATAGTAATGGCGGCGATCTGCGATTTTTATCGTGACTGCGACATTATGGCGGACACATCGGACACTTTTTTGACACATTTTTGGGACCATTGTCATTTATACAGCGATCAGTGCTATAAAAATGCACTGATTACTGTGTAAATGACACTGGCAGTGAAGGGGGTTAACCACTAGGTGGCGCTGAAGGGGTTAAGTGTGCCCTAGAGCAGTGATGGGGAACCTTTGCACCCCAGATGTTTTGGAACTACTTTTCCCATGATACTCAACTACACTGCAGAGTTCATGAGCATCATGGGAAATGTAGTTCCAAAACATCTGGGGTGCCAAGGTTCCCCATCACTGGCCTAGGGAGTGATTCTAACTGTTAGGGGGAGGAGCTTACAGTGACACGTCACTGATCACTGTTCCCGATCACAGGGAACAATCGACCAGTGTCCTGTCACTAGGCAGAACAGGGGAATGCCTTGTTTACCAAGGCATCCCCCTGTTCTGCCTTTGCCGACCGCAATCGTGGGGAGCTGCCCGGGAACGCACTCACAAGGCACGCGGCGGGTACAAGTACATCCATTTGCCTGCCTGTGTCATTGTGTTGACGTATATCATCGTGCGGCGGGCGCTGTGCCGTTAAACTTTAAGGGACATCTGATAATTCTGGGACCCATGCAAACTGATCGTAGGACCCCCCCACGGCTCGCACAGTCCTGCTATCATTGATGACAGCCTAGACGGGTACACGGGACCGGCCGGGCACAGTACAGCGCTGCAGGTGATCCTGGATAGAGATTTGTGTCACCTCTAAGCTGCTTGAGGTGAAAACATTTTGCTGCGTCTGCAGAAAGCACATCTAATCCTGCAGCTTCCCACGGAGTCGCCGTATATCGTGCCGGGTGTCCAGCTGATAAACACGACTAATAATAATAGTTTGAAGAACTTAAAGCAAAACGTCAATTTTTGACCTAAAAAAGTCCTTCAGATTTTCTGACCAACGTGTCCTCTACATTTTCTTTAGCTGTGTAGTTTAATGAAAAAAAAAATATCGCTCAAAAGTATATTATTTGTTCAAAGGCTCTAATCTTACACTATATTACCAAAAGTATTGGGACGCCTGCCTTTACACGCACATGAACCTTATTGGGCACCCCAGTCTTAGTTCGGAGGGTTCAATATTGAGTTGGCTCCGCCCTTTGCCGCTATAACAGCTTCACCTCTTCTGGGAAGGCCGTCCACAAGGTTTAGGAGGGTGTCTATGGGAATGTTTGACCGTTCTTCCAGAAGAGCAAACAAAGCTACAAAGGGTAGACCAACTCAATATTGAACCCTATGGACTAAGACTGGGGTGCCATTAAAGATCATGTGCGTGTAAAGGCAGGCGTCCCAATACTTTTGGTAATATAGTATTTCTCCAGGCTGTAGTCAACCTTGAAACTGGTATTTATTATCAATTTTATTGATTGTATAGGTCAGGCATGCCCAAAGTCTGGCCCGTGGGCCAATCGCGGCCCACCTTCTGGTTTAATATGGCCCCCCTAGAGATTTGTGTGTGTGTGTGTATATATATATATATATATATATATATATATATATATATATATATATATATATATATATATATATGTCTTTTGTGGCCCCCAGGGCCACAAAAGATATATACCGTATTTATCGGCGCTGCCTTGGAGGGGGCGTGACAAGCACTGTCAGATTACATACAGCGAGAATCTCCTGTTTACTCAGCGGCATCTGTAATAGGAAGTCCCGTCTCCTCGGCTGTTATTGGCCAACTGTTCTGTCTATCATAGGAGGTAGAAGTTTGTATTAAAGAGGCCGCTGAGTAAACAGGAGATTCTTCTGCATGTAATCTGTTGGTGCTCGTCCCGCCTCCCCCTTCCCTGTGGGAATCAATCAGGCTGCATTCATGGCAATGGTAAGGCTGCATTCATGGCAATGGTAAGGCTGCATTGATTGCAATGGTGAGGCTGCATTTATGGCAGTGGTGAGGCTACATTGATTGCAATGGTAAGGCTGCATTGATTGCAATGGTGAGGTTGCATTCATGGCAATGGTTAGGCTGCATTGATTGCAATGGTGAGGCTGAATTCATGGCAGTGGTGAGGCTACATTGATTGCAATGATGAGGCTGCATTCATAGCAATGGCGAGGCTGCATTAATGGAAATGGCGAGGCTGCATTCATGGCAATGGTGAGGCTGCATTCATGGCAATGGTGAGGCTGCATTCATGGCAATGGTGAGGCTGCATCATGGCAATGGTGAGGTTGCATTGATGGACACTGATTAGGCTGCATTCATTCGCACTGACCCTTTTTTTGCTTCACAGTTCTTTATTTAAAAAAAAAAATTCCCCCTGAAACGTACCTCTTAAAGTGAAGGGGGAATAGTGGCTCAGTCACCAACAGGCTGCTCCTAACAGAACACGTGGTCCTCTGTCAGTACATGCAGCCCTGGCCCTCCGGGCAAATGCTCAGTGTGCCCTATGGCCAGTCCGGGCCTGGTGGAGATCCATGAATTTCTGAACACTGAAGGGGTGGGTCCGGGAATATCTTGGCTCTCGAGTGACACATAAACCTCAACCTGGAACATGTTTGCAGCGTTGGGGCCCAGTGGCACTGTTGGAGTATATGAGTTTGCACCCACATACCTATCCAGAAACATGCTTTGAAGAGAGGATTACCGTATTATAATGAAGCTTCCATGCCAAAGAGAGAACAGCCATGTTGCAAGAGACTTCCAAAGCATTTTCCTGATGTGAGAGGAGGAGAGCGGGGTTGTTGGTCATGGCGTGGGTTTCAAGTGGTGGTGTAGACTAGTCTGACTTTATCATGCTGGGAGCTCCTCATATCCCTGTTGGGCAAGGCAGGGGGCACTATGGGGTTGATTTACATAAACTGGTGTGTGCAAATCTGGAGCAGCTGTGCATAGAAACCAATCAGCATTTTAACTGGTTGCCGACCAGCCGCTGTCGTTTTACGGCGGCAGGTCAGCTCCCTTGCGCGAGAGCATGTAGTATAACGTCGGCTCTCGGCAGGCCACTAGGGGCGCGATCGCCGCCGGGCACACGCGATCGCTTGTTACAGAGCTAGGACCGGGAGCTGTGTGTGTAAACACACAGCTCCCGGTCCTGTCAGGGAGAGAAATGCCTGACCGTCTGTTCATACAATGTATTAACAGCGATCAGTCATTTCCCCTAGTGAAAAAGATGAGAATGGTGCGCTTATTCAATAAAGTGCCATAAAGTAATGTACTCAAAGAATGAATATGATGAGTATATGATGAGTATCCAAACATACAAATAAATACATGTGAATAAAAGTCCAACTGTCAGGGCTGGGCTTAGCCCTTCCTTCTCTGTGTTGGCAGCTCAGCTGTCAGCTAATTGCTAGCTCCCATCTCTCCACAGTGATCCACCTGTTGATGATCCTGCTCGTCAGCTCTGCCTACTTAAAGCCTTCCAGTTCATTTGCTCTTTGCCTTCGCCTGTGTTAACATCACAAGAGACTTTCTCCTGCGTTCCTGTTGAAGACCTGCTTGACTGACGTTCCCTCTGGCTACAGATCCTGCTACAGATACTACTACCTTTATCTGCTGCCGAGTGCCTCATGTCCATCAAACAGAGTACAAGGACGGTTGCCGATAATGCCATTGAATTCCATATTCTGGCAGCAGAGGTTGCTTGGAACAATGAGGCCCTCGTGGCTGTTTTTTCTCATGGTCTCTCGGATAACATTAAGGATAAAAGGCAATGTAGGATCAGGATGTGCCAACACAGGAGCAGAAACAAAGGCAGCCTTAAGATTCTCAAAAGCCTTAAATGGACTCTGGAGACCAACTCTGTGGGTTAATAAAAAGGTAAACAGAGTAAGCGTAGTCAAAACATAGCCAGAGTTCAGTAACCGGATCGGGTAGTCGGCCAAGCCAATGTCCAAGAGCCAGCGATAAACGTAGTAGTACAGCAAGCAGGATCTGTAGCCAGAGGGAACGTCAGTCAAGCAGGTCTTCAACAGGAACGCAGGAGAAAGTCTCTAGTGATGTTAACACAGGCGAAGGCAAAGAGCAAATGAACTGGAAGGCTTTAAGTAAGCAGAGCTGACGAGCAGGATCATCGACAGGTGGATCATTGTGGAGAGATGGGAGCTGGCAATTAGCTAACAGCTGAGCTGAGAAGGAAAAACTAAGCCCAGCCCTATAAAATATAAAAGGTAAAAATCTCATAGGGATAACTTGATAGAAGAAAAAACATCTATCCAAACATCGACTGTTAAATTTATGAATTGGCCGTTCACCTTCAACAATCACCCAAGGCTCATCAGATAGTCAGATAAGGAATCCTGCTGATGGATCTGTAAAGGCATCCAGGCGAAGACGAAGAACTACGTCCAAAACTTGGCACCAAAACATCCTGGATAATTCCACATATAGAGGAAACGGCTCGCTCCAAGGAATGGCACTTCTTGTATAAATGGCGCTCAAAGGAAACAAAGAACAGCCATAGTGCAATATTGCCAAATGAAAAGTAATTGGTTGCCTAGCTGCGGGACGTTATAGTGATGGGTGTAGGTACCATGGCGCCCAAGAAGAAGAAGGCGGAGTCGAGGACCAGAGTGAAGCAAGGAGTTCTACCAACTCCACATCCGGGACCTGGAGGGCCGCCTGGAGAGATGCCAGGACCATCGGAGGAGGAAGAGAGGATGAGGATGGAGGAAGAGGAGGAAAGCTCTTCATTATGGTGTCAGGTTAGTTAGTGTCTGATTTTTCCGCCGCAATATCACAGCCCCCCGGTATAAGTTGCCGATCACCGCCATTACTGGTAAAAAAAATACTTTTAAAAAATAAATAAAAATTTTTAGGGCAAAATCGTGGGTGCGCGGTATACGCCGATACCCGCTTTCCCGCGCCGAGTTTTGAATACTGCGCCGACATATACCGAGCGCAGTACACTCGGGTATAGTCGGGCAGTCTCGGCACCTTCCACGCTGACGTCCTGGACGTATAGGACGTGAGCGCGAGTGTTGCCGAGCCTGCCCGACAATACACGAGTGTACTGCGCTCTGTATATGTCGGCGCAGTATTCAAACTCGGCGCGGGAAACGAGCGGGGAGGACGCCGCAGAAGGACGCCGGACGCGACGAAGAGGACACCCGAAGCCCGCAGACGGACCCCGGACCCGACGAAGAGGACACCCGAAGCCGCAGACGGACGCCGGACCCGACGAGGCTGCCGACGGACGCCGCGCAAGACACCAAAACTGTAAGTACAAAATAAACTTTTTCCACAGGATTGGGGGCCACTTTAGGGGTGCGCGGTATACGCGGGAGCGCGTTATACAGCGATAAATACGGTACATATTGGCCTTCATTGATAAAGAAGATTGATTTAAAAAAAAAATTATAGGATTTGTTTTTTTTAGCAGAAAGTAAAATAAATTCTCATTTTTACATTTTGTAAAATGATATGATTAAGCCTGAAGCTTATATAATAATGCAAATCGGAGCTGATCCAAGATTTTTTTCATACACTTTCAGAAGTTTGGAGATCTTATTCTACTCTTCACTGACCCTCGTCATTCGTAATAATTCCTTGCAGCTCTTACTTTCCATTCGGTTATAAACGAGGATGAGCTTGTGTCATGCTCAGTGACATGTAAGAGGATTAAAGGGAAAAAAAATGCTCAAAGGTTCCATCAATGCCCCTTCCCAGCAGGCTTTGCTGCAAAACCCTCTTTTGTAACGGATTATTTGTCTTGCAGTTGGAATTAGCAGTCTGGTAATTAAAGCGAACCTACGCTGATTATTTAACACCAGAAAGTCCACTCTTGCTAGAAAAGGATCAGTCAATGGTCATTATTGCACTGCGGAGGTGGAAAGTCTGCCGAACTTCTGGCGAACCCAAATCGCACCCATTTTTTTGGTTACTATTGCTCAGACCCCACCTCTAAATATGCAAGGACCTCCCATCACACACACTTTATGGGATGGTTCCACCAAGACCCTGCCTCTAAATATGTGGCGACGACTGCCCATCACACCCACTTTATGGGATGGTTCCACCAAGACTCTGCCTCTAAATATGTAAGGACTGCCCATCACCCCCACTTTATGGGATGGTTCCACCAAGACTCTGCCTCTAAATATGTGACGACAACTGCCCATCACACCCACTTTATGTGATGGTTTCACCAAGTCTCTGCCTCTAAATATGTGACGACGACTGCCCATCACACCCACTTTATGGGTTGGTTCCACCAAGACTCTGCCTCTAGATATGTAAGGGCTGCCCATCACACCCACTTTATGGGTTGGTTCCACCAAGACTCTGCCTCTAAATATGTGATGACGACTGCCCATCACACCCCCACTTTATTGGATGGTTCCACTAAGACTCTGCCTAAAAATATGTGAGAATTGCCCATCACACCCACTTTATGGGATGGTTCAACCAAGACTCTGCCTCTAGATATGCAAGGGCTGCCCATTATACCCACTTTATGGGTTGGTTCCACCAAGACTTTGCCTCTAAATATGCGAGGACTGCCCATCACCCCCACTTTATGGGATGGTTCAACCAAGACTCTGCCTCTAAATATGTGACGACTGCCCATCACACCTACTTTTTGGGTTGGTTCCACCAAGACTCTGCCTCTAGATATGTGAGGACTGCCCATCACACCCATTTTATGGGATGGTTCCACTAAGACTCTGCCTCTAAATATGTGAGCACTCCCTATCATACCCACTTTATGGGTTGGTTCCACCAAGATTCTGCCTCTAAATATGTGAGGATTAACCATCACATTCACTTTATGGGTTGGTTCCACCAAGCATATGCCTCTAAAAATGTGAGGACTGCCCATCACACCCACTTTATGGGATGGTTCAACCAAGACTCTGCCTCTAGATATGCAAGGGCTGCCCATTATACCCACTTTATGGGTTGGTTCCACCAAGACTTTGCCTCTAAATATGCTAGGACTGCCCATCACCCCCACTTTATGGGATGGTTCAACCAAGACTCTGCCTCTAAATATGTGACGACTGCCCATCACACCTACTTTTTGGGTTGGTTCCACCAAGACTCTGCCTCTAGATATGTGAGGACTCTGCCTCTAAATATGTGAGGATTGACCATCTCATCCACTTTATGGGTTGGTTCCACCAAGCATATGCCTCTAAAAATGTGAGGACCATCCATCACACCCACTTTATGGGTTGGTTCCACCAAGATCCTGCCTCTAAATATGTGATGACTGCCCATCACACCCCCACTTTATTGGATAGTTCCACTAAGACTCTGCCTCAAAATATGTGAGAATTGACCATCACATTCACTTTATGGAATGGTTCCACCAAATCTTTGCCTCTAAATATGCGAATGCTGCCGATCACACCCACTTTATGAGTACGACAGCGCTAAAAGCTGAATATTGGCCTCGGCAGGAAGGGGGTAAAAGTGCCCGGTATTGAAGTGGTTAAAGACCATCGTTAAGGTTGGTGGGAGAAGTTGTTAGCAGAAATAGGGAAAGTCCTGTTTTTTATTGCCATGCTGGCAATCCTCACCAATCCACTGTGTTCTTCTTAAAGTGCTCATTTAATTTTTAGCTGGTGAAACTTAAAAAATCATACAGTCTTTTGTCTCCGTGACACAGCACTAGCCACTGGTATACAGGTTCCACCACCGGGAAACAGCCATCGTGCTGTCCTATTGCTCCTTCCTTACGCGTTACGCCACAGGGACACTTGGCTTCTTCAGGGGGAAATTTTTCAGATATTTCAAATTCATAGATTTAAATTCATAGACATTGTAAATTGTTTACATTACTATTATATGCAGAATTTGAACATGCCCATTTTCCAAGGAATTTTCCTTTGATTGATATAGTAGCTGTATTTTATGTTTGATTTGATTGTTTACCTTGGGTAGTAGAAGTGCGGCACATTGATTGTTGTTTTTTGATGTTTTACACATTGTATAGGAATGTGAGAAGTGTTTGCGGCCGACATTGTAGTTTTTTTTTATGTATGCACGTAAGTTGTTTGGTTTATAAAAAATTTGTGTAACACAATTTAAAATAACTTTCATTTTATTTTATATTTACAAAAGTGGATATTTTTAAATGTGTACTTTTAAAGTCTGCATTGTGTTAGTGTTTATTTTTTTTCATATTTATTTATTTTTTATTTTATTATATCCAAGGACCAGCCTAAACCGCCACGGACACTGTAGATTTCTTAAAAAAATAAAAAAAAATGTTTTACAAGTGGGTCTATGAGTCTCATCTCCCTGAACTTTCCCTCTTCCGGCACACATCACGCTCTTATAATTACCTCTTAGCGTCCTTGGCATAAGAGGATCAAGTGTGAGCCAAGTTAAAACCCAGGTCAGCAGAGATTAACGCCTTTCCGCAGAAACTGCGACCTGAAAAATGGGTCATTATAGGGAGAGCAACTACAGGAAAGAAAATGCTTGTTAATTAAGAATGCCAAACGCTCAATATAATCCGAGTTATTTCATCCAGAGAAACAAGACGCAATCCTGATATTGAAAGTGCGTGAAAGCGTATAGCAACCATATTACCCCTTCCACCAAGTCGTAGTTTATAGTAGACTGATAAATGATAGAGACATAGAAGGGTGATGGCATAAAAAGGGCAAGAGGCCTATCTAGTCTGCCCTTGTTTTTTTATATTTCTATTTGAGTTTAGATCTAAAATTATCACAAGAATGTTTAAATTTACTTAATGTTGCTACTTCTGCTGTAGTCTCTTCTATGCAAATTTTGGTAAAATAATGGTTTCTAAATGTTGGGCTAGATTCAGGTAGGGCGGCGCATTGTTACGGCGGCGTAGTGTATTGTATTTACGATACGCCACCGTAAATCAGAGTTACGGCGGCGTAGCGTAAATGGGGCCGGCGTAAGCGTGCCTAATTCAAATGAGTATGAGGGGGGCGTGTTTTATGTAAATGGGTGGTGACCCTACGTGATTGACGTTTTTTACGAACGGCGCATGCGCCATCCGTGTACATATCCCAGTGTGCATTGCTCCAAAGTACGCCGCAAGGACAAATTGGTTTCGACATGAACGTAAATTACGTCCAGCCCTATTCACGAACGACTTACGCTAACGACGTAAAAAATTCAAAATTCTACGCGGGAACGACGGCCATACTTAACATTGCGTGCGCTTCATAGAAGCAGGAGCAACGTTAAGCCGGGAAAGCCTTACGCCACCTAGCGGCCAGCGTAAGTATGCACCCTAAGATACGACGGTGTAAGAGACTTACGCCAGTCGGATCTGAGCCTAATTCTGGCGTATCTTGCTTTCTGAATACAGAAAGAAGATACGCCGGGACGCAGCTTTGAATTTACGCGGCCTATCTATAGATACGCCAGCGTAAATCAATGCTGAATCTAGCCCGTTATTTTTAAAGTTGAGTTTTCTTCTGGTAGTTTGAGGCCATGCCATGTGTCCTTGATGCCCAACTTCACATTGAAGCAGTAGTTCTGTCTCTGGACTCATTCTATGTTAAGGTATCTCCAGGGCTTCAGAATTTGACACAGTAATCTAAATTACCGTATTTATCGGCATATAATACGCACATGTGTATAACAAGCACCTTCATTTTAAGAGGGAAGTTTCAGGGAAAAAAACGAACATTTTAAATAAAGAACTATAAAGAAGCAAAATAAGGGTCAGTGCCCATCAATGCAGCCTGATCAATGCCCATCTGCAACCTTTAAAATTGCCCATCAATGCCCATCTACAGCTTCACAATTACCCATCAATGCAGCTTAATCAATGCCAATCTGTAGCCTCACAATTTCCCATCTGCAGCCTCCCCATTGCCATGAATGCAGCCTAATCAATGCCCATCTCAGGGAGGGGGCGGGATGAGCGCCGTCAGATTACATACAGCGAGAATCTCCTGTTTACTCGGTGGCCTCTTTAATTCAAAGTCCCGCCTCCTGGACCAGCTTCTATGATAGACAGAACACTGGTCCAATGCCGGCCCAGGAGAAGGGACTTCCTATTACAGAGGCCGTTGAGTAAACAGGAGATTCTTGCTGTATGTAATCTGCCGGCGCTCATCCCGCCTATCTCCCCGTTCTCGCCACACGCGTTTAACACGCACACGCTATTTGCAGCCGATTTGCAGGGTGAAAAGGTGAGTGTTATACGCCAATTAATACAGTAACTAAATGTCTCTAAAAAGGAATCAGGGCCCCTTCCTCCTGCTGGTGATCCCTCTAGTGAGATAAGGATCAATATAGAGGAATCTGGACCTCCTTCCTCCTGCTGGTGACCCCTCTAGCGATATAAAGATCTAGAGGAATCAGGACTTCCTTTCTCCTGCTGGTAACCCCTCTAGTGTTATAAAGATCTATATACATGAATCGGAACCCCCTTCCTCCTGCTGGTGACCCCTCTAGCGATATAAAGATCTATATAGAGGAATCAGGACCTCCTCCTTGCGGGTTATTGCCTCACTTCTTAGGAACACGCATGTGCATATCATATTTCCCAAATCACATACTGTATGTGAATTCCTGTATGGATGAGGGTACAGATGTTAAGCCAATATGTGAGCTGTTCATCTGGAGGCCACTCAGATAACAATACCTCTTTTTCCTCCTATAGGTGGTTCTATAAAGATCTCCACTCAGCTGGCCTCACTTGGACGTTTTCCGCTCTACTGAGTTTCTACCGGAGCCAACAAGGTTCCTGAGCTGCCATGAACCTAGAGCCTGCAAAGTCTGAGATTAAGTCAGCCACCCGCGTAGTGGGAGGGCCCGCAACTCCCAGGAAAGGGCCACCTAAATTCAAACAGAGGCAGACCCGACAGTTCAAGAGTAAACCTCCAAAGAAAGGCATTCAAGGGTAAGACGGTCCTTTGCCAAACCACAAGTAGATGAATTACTAGATAGTTTGTTACATACACAAAAACATCAACATCAGAGATGGGTATGACTGGCAGAATTCCATAAAACATACAAAGGCTAATCTATATTTGGGCTCATCTACATATGGGCTCAAAATGACCGCACAGTAGGCCGGGCAACAATCTCATGTCTATGAGCAGCTCCAGATTGCCGTGACCAACCAATGTCACGGCACAAACAAGTATGCTCAGTTGGGATCCTCCTAGCTCTATAGCCTGTTGACATGTTAAACTGTGTAGCAGATTAGGTCCTACACCAACCCAGCCACATTCCTCGTTAGTCTACTCTCTAAATTCCCAGACGTTAAAGATTTAAAGCACTTCCTTCTATTGTATTGGGGTAAAAACTAATCAAAACTAATCAAAGGAAGGAACGATTGCTTTCTACCAGCTCTACCCCATATAAAGCAAATTTTTCCACTTCTAAGTATTGTTATTTTTCTGTTACAGATTTGGTGATGACATTCCCGGTATGGAGGGTCTAGGAACAGGTAACCACATCTGTGATTTCATATTTTACATGATCCTGTCCGGAAAGATATTATCACATATGTTAAAGATAGAGAGATAGATAGATATATGGATAGATAGATAGCTTTGGGTTTGGGTTGAAGGTTATGGTTAAAGTTTAAGTTGAGGGTAAGAATTAGAGGTAGGATTAGGGGTTAGGTTGATGCTTAGAGGTTAGGTAGAGGGATAGCATAAGGGTTAAGATTTAAGTTTAAGGTATGGAGTTGGGTTGAGGGTTAGAGGTAAGGTTAGGGGTTGGGTTGATGGTTAGGGGTTAGGTTGAGGGTTAGCATGAGGATAAGATTATAGTTTTAGGGCGATGAGCTGGGTTAAGCTTTATGGTTAAAATAAGGAGTTGTGTTAAACGTTAAAGATTACAGGTAAGGTTTGGGGTTGGCCTGACGGTTAGGTTGGGGTTTAGCATAAGGGCCTATTGTAGGCTTAAGATGAGAAGGTGGTTTGGGGGTTAGGAATTGGAGGTAAAGTTAGGAGTTGGGTTGATAAGAAGGGGTTACTTTAAAGAGTAGCATAAGGGTTAGGATTTAGGTTTAAGGTAAGGTGTTGAGTTAAGGGTTAAAGGTTAGAGGTAAGGTTATGGTTTGGGTTGAGGGTTAGCATAAGGGTAAGATTATAGTTTTAGGGTGATGAGCTAGATTAAGCTTTATGGTCAATATAAGGAGTTGTGCTGAACGTTAAAGATTACAGGTAAGGTTTGGGGTTGGGATGATGGTGAGGGGTTAGGTTGGGGTTTAGCATAAGGGCTAATTGTAGGCTTAAGATGAGAAGGTGGTTTTGGGGTTAAGAATTTGAGGTAAAGTTAGGGGTTGGGTTGATAAGAAGGGGTTTCTTTGAGGAATAGCATAAGGGTTAAGATTTAGGTTTAAGGTAAGGAGTTGGGTTGAGGGTTAAAGGTTAGAGGTAAGGTTATGGGTTGGGTTGATGGTTAGGTTGAGGTTTACCATAAGGGTAAGATTATAGTTTTAGGGTGATGAGCTGGGTTAAGCTTTATGGTTAAGATAAGGAGTTGGGTTGAACATTATAGATTACAGGTAAGGTTTGGGGTTGGGATGATGGTGAGGGGTTAGGTTGGGGTTTAGCATAAGGGCTAATTGTAGGCTTAAGATGAGAAGGTGGTTTGGGGGTTAAGAATTTGAGGTAAAGTTAGGGGTTGGATTGATAAAAAGGGGTTACTTTGGGGAATAGCATAAGGGTTAAGATTTAGGTTTAAGGTAAGGAGTTGGGCTGAGGGTTAAAGGATAGAGGTAGGGTTGGGTTGATCGTTGGGGGTTAGGTTGGAGTTTAGCATAAGGGCTAGATGTAGGCTTAATATGAGAAGGTGGTTAAGAATTGGAGGTAAAGTTAGGGGCTGTATTGATGAAATGGGGGTTACCTTGAGGAATAGCATAAAGGCAAGGTAGAAATTATGGTAATATTGACTGTTCCTTGTTTGCAGACATCACCGTCATCTGCCCCTGGGAAGCCTTCAATCACTTGGAGCTGCACGAATTGGCCCAATATGGTATCATCTAAAGACCGACGGCTCCATCCATCTACAAGCCTGTTTTATTTATTTTGTTTTTTCGTTTTTCGTTTTTTCTCTATGGCTGGCCACTGCAAGGAGATGTAGTTTGTGTAGGACTCAGTACAAGACAAAACTAACCAACTCTGCTTCTCTGACGACTCTGAGCCGAGACCTTGGTTTTCGCCCCTGGCACAAACATATGCACACACTTTAGTGTCAACCTTCCATATACAGGTCTGCTCTTCCCTGCCCATGGGGCGGCAATCTCTGGCCAGCCTGGGGGTGGCGGTTTCTCGCACATTTCACCCTCGTTCCTGAAAGCACATCTCATCATGTTTCCCCCTCCACCAACATTAACCTTTTTACATATAATTACCTTTTTTTAAACTTAAGATAATTGTTTTGCTAGCCTTTTCTCTGGCATGATAGTTATTTTTACCCTTGGAATGTAGATGTACTTTATTAAATTACCCATTCTACTTTGTGTTTGTCTGTAATTTTTCCTATGGCACCACCTGGACGTCAAAGCACTGGGGGTTTCCAGTGTGTGGGCTTGATTTCTGAGGGAACCACAACAAGGGACGTCTAATGCCGCGTACACACGGTCATAATTTCCGGCGGCAAATGTTCGATGTGAGCTTGTTGTTGGAAAATCCGACCGCGTGTAGGCTCCATCGGACATCTGCTGTCGAAATTTCCGACAACAAAAATTTGAGAGCTGGTTCTCAAATTTTCCAACAAAAAGTTGTTGTCGGAAATTCCGACCATGTGTACACAATTCAACGCACAAAAATGTGACGCATGCTCGGAATCATTTCGACGCATGCTCAGAATCGTTGAAGTTCATTTTTCTCAGCTCGTCGTAGTGTTGTACGTCACCGCGTTCTTGACGCTCTGAATTTCCGATAACAATTGCGTGACCTTGTGTATGCAAGACAAGTTTGAGCCAACATGCGTCGGAAATTTATCCACGGTTTTGTTGTTGGAATGTCCGATCGTCTGTACGCGACATAACAGCTATGGCTGACAGACTAAAGACCACTTGACAGATAGTCAATATAATGGCTAACCGACAAATTGGCAATGGCCAACCAGCAGGAGAACCACCATTGGGGAACCAAAAATATTGGTATCTACCAACTGGTATCCAGAACAAAGGTTGCCAGAGAGTTGGCAAACAGACTGATGGGCACCAAACAATGGCTCATTGGCAATGGCCAACTGACAATGGCAGTCTTCCAATGGAAAACCACCATTGGGCAACCAAAAATATTGTAATTTTTCAACTGGTATCCAGAACAAGGTTGCCAGAGAGTTGGCAAAAAGACTGATGGGCACCAAACAATAGCACATGGGCAAGTTGAGATGTCACAATGCTGGAAAAACATTGAAGCCCAACTCCTACAAGAGTTTTTCTTCTAGTTTTGAAAAGTTTGTGGAAGGCTTAGAACCTTGGAAATTCTTCCAGCCGTATTTGGGAGGTCTCAGAGACCCCTATTGACCTCACTGGGATAGGGCACACACAGCAATTGCAAACTTTCCACACTGAATGGGAATTTTTTATTTTTTTTGATGAATTTGGGCTTTCCAGAGTTTTAATCAACTTGAGCAAGAAGTTAAAAGAAACTACCAAACTTTAGCTTTATCTCTGGCAACAAAGAGAGCCTGCAAACAAACCAATGGGCCACCAAGCAACTGCATATGGGCAGTTGAGATGTCACAATGCTGGAGAAACATTGGAGCCCAATTCCTACAAGAGTTTTTTTTCTAGTTTTGGAAAGGTTAGAATTTGTCAAATTTTTCTGCCCATACGTGACTTAATTTTGGAATTTTTCCCCTCACTGTGTCACTCGGGGAAAAAAAAAAAACGCAATAGGCGTTTATTGATTGGTTTGCGCAAAAGTTATAGCGTCTACAAATTAGGGGATAGTTTTACGGCATTTTTATTAATAACTTTATTTTTATTTTTTACTAGTAATGGCGGCGATCAGCGATTTTTATTGTGACCGCGACATTACAGCGGACACATCGGACACTTTTGGCATTATTTTGTGACCATTCACATTTATACAACGATCGGTGCTATAAAAATGCACTGATTACTGTGTAAATGAGACTAACAGTGAAAGGGGGTTAACCAGTAGGGGGCCGCTAAGAGGTCAAGTGTGTCCTAGGGATGTGTTCTAACTGTAGGGTGGGGGGGTGGGTAACATGTGACTGATCACCGCTCCCGATCACAGGGAGCTGTGATCAGTGTCCTGTCACTAGGCAGAATGGGGAAATACTTGTTTACATCAGCATCTCCTCATTCTTCCTCTCCGTGAGACGATCGGGGGACTCCCGGCGGACATAGAGTCTGCGGGACCGGCGGTCATGCTCACGGAGCTCGCGCGCGCGCCCACAATCCCGGGCCTTAAAGGTGACGTGTATATATACACACACGTCGATCTGCCCAGCGGTGCCATTCTGCCGACGTATATAGTCGTGCAGCGGTTGGCAAGGGGTTAAAGGTATCTTACCTACTTAACCCCTGGACCATATTGCTGGTTAAAGACCAGAGCACTTTTTGCGATTCGGCACTGCGTCGCTTTAACTGACAATTGCGCGGTCGTGCGACGTGGCTACCCAAACAAAATTGGCGTCCTTTTTTTCCCACAAAAATAGCTTTCTATTGGTGGTATTTGATCACCTCTGCGGTTTTTAGTTTTTGCGCTATAAACAAAAATAGAGCTATATCCCCCAAAAATATATATAAAAAAATAAAATTTCCTCAGTTTAGGCCGATACGTATTCTTCTACCTATTTTTCGTAAAAAAAAAAAAATCGCAACAAACGTTTGATTGGTTTGCGCAAAAGTTATAGCGTTTACAAAATAGAGGGTCGTTTTATGGCATTTTTTATATATTTTTTTTTATTAGTAATGGTGGCGATCACCGATTTTTTTTCGGTACTGCGACATTATGGCGGACACTTCGGACACATTTTTGGGACCATTGGCATTTTTATAGCGATCAGTGCTATAAAAATGCATTGGATTACTATAAAAATAGGGAAGGAGTTAACACTAGGGGGCGGGGAAGGGGTTAAGTATGTTCCCTGGGTGTGTTCTAACTGTAGGGGGGGTGGCCTCACTAGGGGAAATGACTGATCTTCTGTTCATACATTGACGGTCAGGCATTTCTCCCCTGACAGGACCAGGAGCTGTGTGTTTACACACACAGCTCCCGGTCCTCGCTCTGTAACGAGCAATCGCGGGTGCCCGGCGGCGATCGCGCCCGCCGGGCACGCGCACGGGAGTCAGGGACGAGCATGCGCCTCTAGTGGCCGCTTAGAGAGCCGACGTTATAGTACGGGCTCTCGCGCAGGGGAGCCGACCTGCCGCCGTAGAACCCTGCGGACGTTCTGACCCCCTCACGTGAAAATGGAAGAAACCGCTTTTGGTTGGGTTATAAATGTTTCATTATGGGAAGAATAGCGTCTCTGGAACAGCGGCACGTTTCCTAAAAGGGAAGGTGTCCGCGTTTTCTGTTTCCTCATCCGCGTGCAGACGCAGCGGCGCGCTCAATGTCCCCCCCCTCCCCCCGTCTCCCTTGTCCTTGTGGCCCCCGTCCCTCCTGGCGGTGTAAATCACCTGTAATCTTTCCCTCTAATCCTCGCCACACAACTGTTCTAGAAGATAAAGCGTCACGTGGCGGAGAAATCCTCCGGGATCATCGCAGACCGGCGATAAATAAAACGCCGCCA
>NC_053500.1:139263618-139301118 GCF_905171775.1 Rana temporaria | reverse complement strand
CTGCGGAATGCAGCCCCCCAGATAGACGAGGCCGCTGGCTGCGATTTCTCCCATCCCCAGGGCACCGAAGCCGCACTGAGAATTGGGTACCGTGCCGTTCTGCAGCGGGTCGATGCAGCAGGAGTACGGAACGCCGCAGGCATTCACCCCGGGAGACGAGCAGTTGAAATACCTGAAAAATAATTAATTAAAAATATTATATTTAAAGTGGGAGTCTGTGTGAAATGAAATATGACCTATTGATGTGGATTTTGTTTTCCGAGTCCCTCCTGTTTTACAGGTTTTAACATTAGCCGTTGATCCTGCCAGCAGAGAAATGTTATTCCCATTTCCTGTAATGAGGTGAAGGAAAGTCATGTAGTGTTGTCATCTAATGATTGGTAAACTGCAATATGTGACATTTCTGGTTTTGGGTTTAATTCCACTTTAAACTGAAGGTTCAAATCGGGCTTGAGGGTTGATTTACATTCGTGCGATGCGTTTCTGCAACATGTGGCAATCCACATTGCGTACGTTGATGTGTTGCGGTGCATAGCGTACATATCGGCCCACACATATTCTCTGGCACGCTTGGGGATCCGTTTATAAAACATTTGTGTAATCTAAACTAGATTTCACAATATCTCTTTGTATAGTTTAACCCCCCTATATCATCGGCTCCATCTAGTGGCCAAAATACAGTAAAGTTTTCTGAAATACCTTAATTAGAAAATATGCAGCATATTGGCCACTAGATGGCGCTAATACAGGAGATAATCTTTTTGAAAACAATGGGGTAGATTCAGAGAACAATTACGCCGGCATATCCATAGATACGCCGCGTAATTGCTAAGCTGCGCCGGCGTATCTACTTTCTGTATTCAGAAAGCTAGATACGCCGACTTTAGCCTAAGATACGACTGGCATAAGTCTCCGTACACCGTCGTATCTTAGGGTGCATTCTGACGCTGGCCACTAGGGGCACTTCCGTTGTTGTCGGCGTAGAATATGCTAATTTCCTAGATACGCCGATTCACAAACGTACGTGCGCCCGGTGTTCGTTTTTTACGTCGTTTGCATAAGGCTTTCTCGGCCTAGCGTTGTTCCTGCTATTAGGAGGCGCAGCCAATGTCAAGTATGGACGTCGTTCCCGCTTCGAAATTTGAAATTTTTGCGTCGTTTGCGCAAGTCGTTCGCGAATAGGGCTGGACGTAATTTACGTTCACGTCGAAACCAATACATCGTTGCGCCGTACTTGGAAGCAATGCACACCGGGATATGTACACGGACGGCGCATGCCGTACAAAACGTCAATCACGTCAGGTCATCAAAAATTTACATAAAACACGCCCCCCCCTTCCACATTTTAATTACGCGCGCTTACGCCGGCCCCTTTTACGCTACGCCGCCGCGACTTACGGAGTAAGTGCTTTGTGAATACAGCACTTGCTCCTGTAAGTTACGGCGGCGTAGCGTAAATACGATACGCTGCGCCGCCGTATCATTGCGCGCCCGTACGTGAATCTACCCCAAAGACTTTTTTTTCTGACATTTGTGCAATGAATGTGGTATACAGGGCTGTCTTAATGAGAGGGCACACCTGGGCCCTGCCCAGGGGCCCCAGCTACATGGGGGGGGGCCTGCACTTTCCCCAAAGCAGCTGGTCCTTGAGCCCACACTGCCCCGAAATTGGGGGCATCATGATGGCACAGAGAGTGATAGATACACAGGGGAGGCAGTCTGCCTCCTACCTACTTGATGTCTGTTTACCTGCATGGGCGGTAGTTGAGGTGGGGGAAAAGGCAGTAGGTGGGGGGTGGCTATAGTGGTGTGGGGGGTGTCAGGATTTGGGTGTTAAAGATCTGAGAGTGGGGGGTCTGTTCGTGGTGGGGAAAAAGGGCAGTAGGCTGGGGGTGGCCATCAGTGGGGGTGGTGGTGAAGATCTGTCAGTGGTGGGAGAGGGCAGTAGCTGGGGTGAAGGAAAGGGCATTATGTGGGGAGTCTGTCAGTGGTGGGTGAGGCGGTAGTTGGGGTGTGGGAAAAGGGCAGAAGGTGGGGGGGTTGCTGTCAGTAAGGGGTGGGGTTGCTAGTTGGGTGGTGAAGATCTATGAGCGGTAGGGTGACCACATTTCCAAACTACCATTCAGGGACACCCTCCCTTCCCAAAAATCAGCTTGTGGTGTAACGAATCACAGCACAGTGATTGGACACAAGAGGCGGGATTTGTGATTTCTCCAATCACAAGCAGGGGGCAGGATTGGGCTCCTCCAGGCATTCCCGGCCACGACAAGTTCTGTCAGTGAGTAAAGCGGTGATGTGGCGGCCCTTTTTGGGGGCATCAGATTTGCCCGGGGGGGGGGGGGGGGCTGTGTCAGTTTCATTTAGGGACACTATTGTCCTGGAATGAATGTGCCCGGGACAGACCTGCAAAATGCGGGACTGTCCCGGGCAATCCGGGACACGTGGTCACCCTAATGAGCGGTGGCTGGTGATTGGGGGAGGAGGGGATTCGTCAGTGAAGGGAGGGGCGGCAGTTAAGGTGGGGGAAAAGGCAGTAGGTAGGGGGTGGCAATAGTGGTGGGGGGGGTCAGGATTTGGGTGTTAAAGAACTGAGTGGGGGAGTCTGTTAGTGGTGGGGGGAAAGGGCAGTAGGCTGGGGTTGGCCATCAGTGGGGGGGGGGGGTGGTGGTGAAGATCTGTGAGCAGTGATTGGGGAGTGGGGTCGGTCAGTGGTGGGAGGGGGCAGCAGCTGGGGTGAAGGAAAGGGCATTATGTGGGGTGTGACCATCAGTGGTGGGAGGGGCATTAATTGGGGTAGGGCAAAGGGCAGTAAGTGGGGGTCTCTTAGAGGGGGCAGCAGTTGGTGGGGTTTGCATTGCAGTGCGGGGGACTTGCTCAGTGGGTGCCCCATTGCCAGCCTCCCCCCACCCCAGAGGAATTGGCTGCTGGGTCTGGAATGCCCATGCCTGTTTTTTGCCCCAGTCCGGCCCTGGTGACCAGTCCTTTGCCCGAGGACTGCCCAGAGTTTAGTTCCTTTTAGCCTAGTTGCGGTCGGTCTCTTACTACAATACGGAGTCACGGACCCCTAACAAGTATGCAGCCAGTGAAGCAATATATTCAATATACAGATTTGCTTTGCAATGTGAAGCCATTTATAGGCCATGGCAGCTGTGCCCTCACTACACTTACAGATTGACGTCCCAGTCTTGGTAGGTCTGCACTCCGCAGCACTCCATGCCCAGCTGGACCTCGTCCAGTATGAACTTCAGGTCGGAATCCTCTTGGTATCTGCTCATGGCGACCAGCATGGTGCTCCTCAAGGAATCTTGGATCTTCTGCTGAAAACAAAGGACCACGATGGCCACCAAGCACTGCGACACGATCAGAACCATTATCCCAACAAGGAAGGTCCTGAGAAGACAAGTGTTCTCCCTGATAAACCCAACACACCCGGAAAACGATAAGGCGCACGTCAATAGGCCCACGAGCACGAACGCCAGCATGGGGTCGGTGCCTAGGTATCCAATCTGCTCGCCCATCAAGGACTGCTTGGCGGCGAGGCCCCAGAAGCCGATACTCAGGATGGCCAACCCCAGGGTGAAGATGGCGGAGTTGACGCAGAACATAAAGTATTTGATGAAGGGGACAAAAGGGTCAGGGCGGTAGGTGAACAGCAGTAATCGTTCTTTTTGGGGACCGGGGTCAGAGGTCGCCACATTTTCTTCATCACCGGTGTTATTGGTGTAGTACTGGAATCCAAGCCGGGTATCCTGGGCATGTTCTGACTTCCGCTGTCCAACAGCATTCTGTAGAGGGAAACCAATAAGAACCATGGTCAGTGGAGGGGACACGTCGTATATTATCGTACTCTATACATGTGCAATTCATCTAGTTCCAAATTCGTTAATTGCAAAATTTCTAAGGTTTCCAACAGTCTGAAGGTTTCCAACAGTCTGAAGGTTTCCAACAGTCTGAAGGTTTCCAACAGTCTGAAGGTTTCCAACAGTCTGAAGGTTTCCAACAGTCTGAAGGTTTCCAACAGTCTGAAGGTTTCCAACAGTCTGAAGGTTTCCAACAGTCTGAAGGTTTCCAACAGTCTGAAGGTTTCCAACAGTCTGAAGGTTTCCAACAGTCTGAAGGTTTCCAACAGTCTGAAGGTTTCCAACAGTCTGAAGGTTTCCAACAGTCTGAAGGTTTCCAACAGTCTGAAGGTTTCCAACAGTCTGAAGGTTTCCAACAGTCTGAAGGTTTCCAACAGTCTGAAGGTTTCCAACAGTCTGATGGTTTCCAACAGTCTGAAGGTTTCCAACAGTCTGAAGGTTTCCAACAGTCTGAAGGTTTCCAACAGTCTGAAGCCCTGTACACACGACCGAGTTTCTCGGCAGAATTCAGCCAGAAACTCGATCGGAGCTGGATTCTGCCGAGAAACTCGGTCGTGTGTACACTTTTCACCGAGGAAGCCGACGAGGAACTCGTCGGGCCGAAAAGAGAACATGTTCTCTATTTCCTCGTTGTTCAATGAGGAAAGTTGGCTCGCCGAGATCCTCGGTGGCTTCAACACAGAACTCGACGAGGAACTCGATGTGTTTGGCACGTCGAGTTCCTCGGACATGTGTACGGGGCCTGAAGGTTTCCAACAGTCTGAAGGTTTCCAACAGTCTGAAGGTTTCCAACAGTCTGAAGGTTTCCAACAGTCTGAAGGTTTCCAACAGTCTGAAGGTTTCCAACAGTCTCTAATCTTCGAATTTCCAAAAAAAGCTAACAAAACAAACGAATCGAAAATGAACAAATTTTTCGGCAGTGCCCATGTCTATCGTATTTCCATCATAGATATTATCTCTCAAGTGCCCCATCAGCATCATGTACACCTGAGCTCCTGGCGCCCCCTACCTGCTGTGGTTATTAAAGGCTAACTAAATGTTCAGAAAACGCAAACGGACCGCCCCTCCCCACTAGGGATGGTCCAGATGTTCCAATCGAACATTAAGTTTGACTCGAACATCGGGTGTTCATTTGTCCGCAAACTAACCAAACATATGGAGCGTTCACAGCAAATCTGAGCGCCGCGGAGCACCACATATTGCGCTACAAGACCGCAGTGCATTGACAGCTGCTGATTGGCATTGTGGTGACAGCCACCCTGTACAAGGAAACGTAGCGACAGCCAGCCTGTCCAGGGGTACGTTGTAGTGTGTCACCTTAGATAATGATACATTGTATTGTAGCGACAGTCACCCTGTATAATGATACATTGTAGGGACAGTCACCTGGGGAGGAGGATACATTGTAGGGACAGTCACCTGGGGGGGGGGGGGGAAGGATACATTGTAGGGACAGTCACCTGGGGGGGAAGGATACATTGTAGGGACAGTCACCTGGGGGGGGGGATACATTTTAGGGACAGTCACCTGGGGGGAAGGATACATTGTAGGGATAATCACCTGGGGGAAGGATACAGTGCAGGTATAGTCACCTGGGAGAGGAGAAGTATACATTGTAGGGATAATCACCTGGGGGGGGGGATACATTGTAGGGATAATCACCTGGGGGGAAGGATACATTGTAGGGACAGTCACCTGGGGGAAGGATACATTGTAGGGACAGTCACCTGGGGGGGGGATACATTGTAGGGACAGTCACCTGGAGGAAGGATACATTGTAGGGATAGTCACCTGGGGGGAAGGATACAGTGTAGGGACAGTCACCTGGAGGAAGGATACATTGTAGGGACAGTCACCTGGAGGAAGGATACATTGTAGGGACAGTCACCTGGAGGAAGGATACATTGTAGGGACAGTCACCTGGAGGAAGGATACATTGTAGGGACAGTCACCTGGGGGAGGGATACATTGTAGGGACAGTCACCTGGGGGAGGGATACATTGTAGGGACAGTCACCTGGGGGGAAGGATACATTGTAGGGATAATCACCTGGGGGGGAAGGTTACATTGTAGGGACAGTCACCTGGGGGGGAAGGTTACATTGTAGGGACAGTCACCTGGGGGGGGGGGAAGGATACATTGTAGGGATAGTCACCTGGGGGAGGGATACATTGTAGGGACAGTCACCTGGGGGAGGGATACATTGTAGGGACAGTCACCTGGGGGAGGGATACATTGTAGGGACAGTCACCTGGGGGAGGGATACATTGTAGGGACAGTCACCTGGGGGAGGGATACATTGTAGGGACAGTCACCTGGGGGAGGGATACATTGTAGGGACAGTCACCTGGGGGAGGGATACATTGTAGGGACAGTCACCTGGGGGAGGGACAATCACCTGGGGGAGGGACAATCACCTTGGGTAGCAATGTTCTGGACTCGTCGGGTTCGGCGGCAGAATTTCGGGAGAACAGACAAAGTTTCTGGAGGAAAGGAAAGATTTTCCCCCCCATCTTCTCAGGTCATAAAAGAAAACAGAACTTCTGCCCCATCCCCAGCAATGTGATCAGCAGACTCGGGTCATCCACTCATCATGTGATCCCGGCTCCCAGTGCAGCCCAATTAAATCTCCTCCGCTTAACCCCTTCCTTCCCGACACGTGTCCCCTTCCCCCCAAATCCCTGAATACCGGGGGGGGGGAAATCACAGGCGTTTCAAATGCAAAAGAGCGACAGTGATGTGCAATCAGATTTCACCGCTCATCACTTTCCAGCAATTATATGTCTACTGACAGTATACAGGGGGGGGGGGGGTAGGGTTGCCAACTCATCCCTTTAAAACAGAACACATATTAATTACACAGGTTCTGAGGCTAATTTAATGCAAATAAGGCACCAAGTGAGTTTAATTACCTCCTTAATCAGCCACAGAACCTGTGTAATTAATATGTGTTCTGTTTTAAAGGGATGAGGTGGCAACCCTAGGGGGGGGGGGTGTAATTATACTTCACAGAGCGCTGATTGGTTTGCTGTCACTAGGGGGTGCTCGCAATCGCAATAAGCGTTTATCGATTGGTTTGCCCAAAAGTTATAGCGTTTACAAAATAGGGGATAGTTTTATGGCATTTTTAATAATATTTTTTTTTTTTACTAGTTATGGCGGCGATCAACGATTTTTATCGTGACTGCGACATAATGGCGGACACATCGGACGCTTTTGACGCTATTTTTGGGGCCATTGTCATTTTTACAGCGAAACGTGTAATAAAAATGCACTGATTACAGTAAAAATGCCACTGGGGTTAACCTGTAGGGGGCGCTGTAAGGGTTAAGTGTGATCTAAGGGAGTGATTCTTACTGTGTGGGGGGCATGGCCTGGCGTGACACGTCACCGATCGTCGTTCCCTATGACAGGGAACAGACAATCAGTGACAGTCTGACTAGGAAGAACGGGGAAAGGTTTGTTTACCTCTCCCCGTTCTTCAGCTCTGTGCCCAGGTGTGCCCTATCGGCGTGAAGGGGTCGTTAAGCGGTTAAGTTACATAGTTAGTCAGGTTTAAAAAAGACCAAAAAAAAAACTAAATTATAAAAAAAAAAAAAAAATCATACAATCCCATATGCACAATCCTACATACACATATGTTGGATAAAAAATGCGACACACCGCAAAGCGCTGCTGTGTACAGAGTTGCACGAAAACTTTTGTTGTCTTTTAATAAAGTAAAAAAAAAAAAAAACATTGCAATGTGTTACAGGATTTCACAGTGTAACAGAACGCTCAGAAGGGGGCGCTCATCATGCACCACATAAGGCACGGTAGAAAAGCCTAAAAAAGCACAGTATGGCCCGGATTCACAACGGAGTTACGACGGCGTATCTCTGGATACGCCGTCGTAACTCTGAGTTGCGCCGTCGTATCTATGCGCCTGATTCGTAGAATCAGTTATGCATAGATTTCCCTAAGATCTGACCGGCGTAAGTCTCTTACACCTTCGTATCTTAGGCTGCATATTTACGCTGGCCGCTAGGTGGCGCTTCCGCAAATTAGGTAGATACGCCGATTCAGAAACGTACGTCCGCCCGGCGCTTTTTTTTACGTCGTTTACGTTAGGCTTTTTCCGGCGTAAAGTTACCCCTGCTATTATGAGGCGTATCCTATGTTAAGTATGGACGTCGTTCCCGCGTCGAATTTTGAAAATGTTACGTCGTTTGCGTAAGTCGTTCGCGAATAGGGCTGTACGTAAGTTACGTTCACGTCTAAAGCAATGACGATTTGCGGCGTAATTTCGAGCATGCGCACTGGGATTCTTTCACGAACGGCGCATGCGCCGTTCGTAAAAAAAACGTCAAAAACGTGGGGTCACACTAAATTTCAATAAAACACGCCCACATCATCCACATTTGAATTAGGCGGGCTTACGCCGGACCACATACGTTACGCCGCCGTAACTTAGGGCACAAGTTCTTTCTGAATACGGAACTTGCGCCCTAATTTTCGGCGGCGTAGCGTATCTGCGATACGTTACGCCCACCGATAGATAGGTAATTCTACATGAATCCGGGCCTTTATTTTTTATATTAATATTGGGCATCAGGCGGGGCAAGAAAGATAAAAAAAATCAGCTCTTGGTGTAATACTCGCCCTCAGGTTCAGGAGGAGCTGTCTCCTGCAATAACTCTTCTTTGCCACAAGATGTCCTCAGTCTTCCAGGATAAAAATTACACCCTTTGTCATTCAACCTGAAAAACTGAGGATTTCCTATTAAAATGCAGGGTGTCGTGGCCCCGCCCCTTCTCCCCTGAAAGCACCCCCCCACAGCACACTTCATTCATAGGGCAGGATTCAAATAGCCCGGCGTAAATTTGTGCGGGCGTAGCGTATATAAGATACGCTACGCCGTCGTAAGAATTACTTACCTTAGAACGAAGCCCCCGAGGCGTAGCGTATCTCAGATACGCTACGCCGCAGTAACTTACTGAGGCAAGTTCCGTATTCAGACTGAACTTGCGCCCTAAGTTAAGGCGGCGTAGCGCATGTGGTCCGGCGTAAGCCGGCGGAATTCGAATTCTCCATGCAGTGGGCATGTTGTATGGTAATGAAGGCTGACCCCACGTAAATGACGTTTTTGACTAACGGCGCATGCGCCGTCCGTGAACGTAACCCAGTGCGCATGCTCTAAATTAACCCGCAAAAAGCCATTGCTTTCGACGTGAACGTAAATTACGCCCAGCCCTATTCGCGAACGACTTACGCAAACGACGTAAAATTTTCAAAATTCGATGCGGGAACGACGTCCATACTTAACATAGGATACGCCTCATATAGCAGGGGTAACTTTACGCCGGAAAAAGCCTAACGTAAACGCTGTTACTCTGCCGTCATCCAATGAGCGGAGTGGGGGGGCCATCTTTCCCTCACTCGACTTTCTGCCTATCATAGGATTGCATCGTCTCCGCCGCTAGCGACAGATGCGGTAAGCGGCACCAGAGCGTGGAGGGAGGGGGGGGGGCCGTCTCCTGCCGCCGATAAAAATTATCTCGTGACGAATCCGCCGCAGAGACCACTTTTATCTTGTAGCGGACCGCCCGCTGAAGAAGAGGATACCGGGGCGATGGTAGCTGGCTGTTGCCATAACAACGATATTCCTCCTCACAGTAGAGACATATAATGACGGCGGCGGTCGGTTGAAGTTATTGTAAACCCCAGATTGTCATTTTTACCTATAGGTAGTGGAAATATCTCCTAATAATAATAATAATACAATAAATTCCCAGCCTTGTAAACTTCTTTCCTTTATTAGTGAATCCAGACACAGCCAGGAAATTGGCATTTTCAGAGCGCGCCCATGAATAATGCGCTCCAGTCTCCTCCTTTCGCGCTGCAGTACCACATGTGACCGGCAGGGGGCGCGTGTCGGCGCTGTCGTCTCTGTCTCCCAGGCAGGAAGCGGAACTTTGCAGCCCCGGAACCCCGGCACTCAGCCTCTCAGAGCCGGCGGAGGGAGATCGTGTTTACACCGCGGTGTAGGACCGGCCGGTGGAGACGTCAGAGGCCACCGGGAATCCCCGGAGATCGGAGCGGGCGGAGAGGCCGGGGAGAGGATGGCGGAGAGTATTGTGAGTGGTGGGGGGGAAGGAGGGGGAGGGGCCGGGCCTGCAGTCTGTCGGTTTCCCTGTGTCATGGTTTCCTGTCCGCCTGAGGGGGCCGCTGTCACCGCCTGTCCGGGGGGCCCGGAGCCCGGGGGGAGGGGAGGGCGGTGTCTGGGGAGGTCAGTGATCTATAGACAGGTCCTAGATGGACCCCAGGAGGGAAGAGAACTACAACTCCCAGCATACCCTGATCCCCCTCCCTCCTCAGAGTCTGATCAGAGGGAATGCTGGGAGTTGTAGTTCCTCCTCAGTGAGAGCTCTGCCAATCACTGACTGACTTCTCATGTACCCGGGGGACAGGATTCTGTGCGACACACAGGGGGGGGACAATGTATCTGTGGGACAGAAATATGTATGAAACACGGGGGGAACAATGTATCTGGGGGACATAGGCCTAGGGGGCAGGATTATATGCGACACACACAGAGGGGACAATGTACCTGGGGGACAGACATCTGTGTGACACACGGGGGGGGGGGGGACAGGATTATATGCGACACACCACACAGAGGGGACAATGTGCCCGGGAGACAGGATTCTGTGTGACACACTGGGGGGACAATGTACCCACAGGGGGGCAATTTGTCTGGGGGATGGGATTATGTGTGACACTTGGGAAGGGGCAATGTACTCGGGGGACAGGATTCTGTGTGACACACGGGGAGGGGGGACGACAATGTACCCACAGGGGGGTCAATTTGTCTGGGGGGATGAGATTTTGTGTGACACACGGGTAGGGATTATGTCCCCGAGGGACAGGATTCTGTGTGACACTTTGGGGACAATGTACCCTGGGGGGGGCGACAGGATTCTGTGTGACACACGGGGGGGGGGGGACAGGATTCTGTGTGACACACGGGGGGGGGGGGGGGTGTGCTGGTGATGAATATATAATTTTATAACTTGTTTATTATTTTTATTGTTTCTTCTCCCCTCCCCCGCAGACGATCCGCATTCAGTCTCCGGATGGAGTGAAACGCGTCACTGCGAGCAAACGTGAGACCGCCGCGACATTTCTCAAAAAGGTGCGTTCCGTTCTATGATGACCCCGCCCCCTGTTCTATGATGACCCCGCCCCCTGTTCTATGATGACCCCGCCCCCTGTTCTATGATGACCCCGCCCCCTGTTCTATGATGACCCCGCCCCCCGTCTCCCATAGCAACCAGTTGGTGTCGTGTGATTTCATGTCGTGTGATTCATACGCCTACAAAAACTTTGTTCATATTTTTTTTTTAATGAGTGCAAACAGAGCCGGGGGCAGCAAACGCCGCGGCCGCCGCGCTAAAATAAAATTCACTCACATCTCTAAGATTTTTATTGTACATATTATTTTTTTTTTTTTTTGCAGTTCGTTTTATTTTACTTTTTATTTATATTATTTTTTGGAGTTTTTACGGTGTTTTTTTTTTTTTTTAGAGAGTTTTATTTTGTGCAATTTGTTAACGACTGTCTCCTGCGCATATATGTCAGCAGAATGGCACGGCTGGGTGTGTGTATATATATATATAGGTCACCTTAAAATTCCCGCCGTGCAGGCGTGCACCCCTCCGTGCCTGCGGGACCGCTATCGTGTCACGGAGCTGAAGAACGGGGAGATGTCAGTGTAAACACAACACCCCCCCCCCCCCCCCGTTCTCCCTAGTGACATGTCTGTTCCCTCTCATCGGGAGCAGCGATCAGTAACGTGTCACTGGTAGCTCCTCCCCTTAAGTTAGAATCACTCCCTAGGACACACTTAACCCCTTCAGCGTCCCCTAGTGGTTAACCCCCTTCCCTGCCATTGGCATTTTCACAGTAATCAGTGCATTTTTCGGTCCCAAAATAATGTCAAAAGTGTCCGCCGCAATGTCGCAGTCCCGATAAAAATCGCTAATGCTTTCTTTTTTTTTTACAGAAAGAATAGAGTTTCTTTACAGCGGGGATATGCAATTAGCGGACCTCCAGCTGTTGCAGAACTACAAGTCCCATGAGGCATAGCAAGACTCTGACCGCCACGAGCATGACTCCCAGAGGCAGAGGCATGATGGGATTTGTAGTTTTGCAACATCTGGAGGCCCACTGATTGCATATCCATGGTTTACAGGGTCTTTTCTACTTTTTTTTTTTGGTGTGTATGTGTGTTTTAAAGCGGAGTTCCGGCCACAATTTCACTTTTTAAATATAAATACCCCTGTAATACACAAGCTTAATGTATTCTAGTAAAGTTAGTCTGTAAACTAAGGTCCGTTTTGTTAGGTTGTTACAGCATTTAGACACTTTATAAAATAGAAATTGACTGGGGCCATCTCAAGTGTGGGCATTATGAAGCCAGACTGTATGACTTCCTGGATTTCAGCCTGGCAAATCTCGCACATGCTCAGTGCTGCACAAGCAGTGTCAGATCAGGTTTCAGCACCTGTGCTGTCCAAGTCACATGATTCTTTGAGACTGGGGAGTGCACAGACTCCTGGAAAGTTACACCCACTACATTCCCAGGAGTCTGTGCGGTGTAGGTTAGGAAGCTTAAGCACCTAGGTGCAGGAAGTGGGAAGATTAACTATTCTGCCTAGCAACAACACTTTGAAGGCATCTAAAAAACATTTTTTTTTTTTTTCGTAAAGGACTAATGACATTTTTTTAAAACTACTGATGTAATGTTATATTTATGGGTGGAACTCCACTTTAAGTTATTTTCTATGGAGGTTTAATTTAATTTTTTTGGTCCTTTTTTTTTTTTTTTTTTTCTTCTTCTTCTTTCTGGAAAATAAAACTGAAAACGCATATTTTAGCTTTTTCTTTTCTCAGAAATATTTTTGTTTTTAATGGAAAGCATGTTTTATTTTACAGAAGTGTGTTTTTTTTTTTTCTTTTGTGCTTTTAGTTATTTTCCACAGGTGTTTTTTTTTATATATATATATTTGGTCTTTTTTCTTTATTTTTGGAAAATAAAGCTGAAAAAGCTTTAGCTTTGATTTTATTTATTTATTTATTTAATGTTTTATTTTACAGAAAAGTGTTTTTTTTTTTTTTTTTATAAATATTATTTTTTACATTTTAGAAGTGCCTGATACAAGGAGATTTTTTTTTTTTTTAGCTTGTAGGAGATGTTTATTCGTCCCCTGGGGGGGGGGGGGGAGGGGTCGGGTTCCTGGACTGGGCTGGGCTGAGTTTTCCGCCGCGGTTAGAAAATCGAAGCTTGATGGAGTTTTTATTTCTTCGCCAATTGCGAACAGGAGAGGTCGCCGCCCACAACTCTTCAATAATGCAGAAGATACGCATCTGATGGGAGGGAGGGGGAGGCCTGAAATGGAAAATAAAGGTACAGTTAACCCTTGGTGGGGGTGCTGGACTGTAAAAAAAAAATAATCTGTTACCATGGAGGCTCTGCTTGGGCGGGGCTTAATAGCCTCTTTTCGAGCTTCTCCGTACAACATTTTAATCTTTATGGCCATAAAAAAGAAAATAATAAAGTTGTTTGCTATTAAAAATAGCAACACATCACATACATTCCGATTGGCCCCTCATTATGATGATGAGCTCCAGCACTGACCAATAGGAATGAGTGGGAGGGGCAGGAGGCAGACAAGCTCTCACAACCTTCAGAAGTTCCAGAACTTTGTCAGTCCGGAACAGAAGCGGCATTTAGGTGTCTGAACATTGTTCCTGGAGTATAGAGGAAGTCTGATGTGCGCCGAGAATGTCTCCCCCCCCCCCCCCACTTCCTGACATTGAGCGTCCAATTCATCTCTTTTGAGACTCTGGGACATCACTGGATCTGTCTGCTGGTCTGTCGGGTTCCTACAAACATCACAGCACCCTATCTCAGATCGTCTTCAGGGGAAAAGAACACATCCACAGCATCCCTTTACACTTGCATGCTCAAGGAACACATCCTCTGTATCCCTTTAGATGTACATGCTCAAAGAACACATCCTCTGTATCCCTTTAGATGTACATGCTCAAAGAACACATCCTCGGTATCCCTTTTAGATGTACATGCTCAAAGAACACATGCTCTGTATCCCTTTTAGATGTACGTGCTCAAAGAACACATCCTCGGTATCCCTTTAGATGTACATGCTCAAAGAACACATCCTCTGGATCCCTTTTAGATGTACATGCTCAAAGAACACATCCTCTGTATCCCTTTTAGATGTACATGCTCAAAGAACACATGCTCTGTATCCCTTTAGAGGTGCATGCTGAAAGAACACATGCTCTGTATCCCTTTAGACCAGTGTTTTTCAACTCCAGTCCTCAAGTCACACCAACAGGTCATGTTTTCAGGATTTCCTTTAGATGAAACGACTGTGGTGATTACTAAGGCAGTGAAACTGATCAAATCACCTGTTCAAATTAATGGAAAGCCTGAAAACATGACCTGTTGGTGTGCCTTGAGGACTGGAGTTGAAAAACACTGCTTTAGACATGCATGCTCTAAGAACGCATCCTCAGTATCGCTTTAGATGTGCATGCTCAGTGTTGCATAAGATGTGCATGCTCCTCCCTGCTGGCCGCAGGGTGCTGCAGAATTTAGCTGTGCAATCTGCTGATCAGTTGATTGAGCATGCACGTATAAAAGAATGCCAGGGATGAGCTCTTTTATGTAAAGCTCAGGAATCAAAGGATTGATGGCAGATGTGGTATTAACCCACACAGTGCGACAATACCTAAAACTTCAAAGGGAAATATCGCAATTTTTTTATTTTTATTTTTCCTGCCAATGGTTATTTTAAGCTGACAGCATTTTGTTGTGTGACTTTCATGTGACCGATTTGATCATTTGTGTTCCAGGTAGCGAAAGAATTCGGTTTTAGGAATAACGGCTTCTCTGTGTATGTGAACAGAAACCGGACAGAAGAAATATCAGCGAGTCCAAACAAGTCTCTTCACCTCCTGAAAATCAAGTAAGCCAAAAAAATCTCCATTCTGACAATTTTGGTGAATTTTATTTAATGCTAAAGTCAAATTTTTTTCCCTGGTGGGTTCAGTGGCGGTCGGTCGGCCGGGGGCTTCAGCGGTGCCCGGGGGCTTCAGTGACTATGCTTGGGTCCAGCAGCCAATTGCTAGACCTGTACACTGTCACACGACTGGTGAAGTGACATAGCTTTCCTGAATCACAGCGGCAGGCAGGAAGACGGGGACGGGGCTTCAGTGTCAGGCAGGAGGATGAAGCTTAAGCAGCAGGGGGCTTCAGCGGCCTTCGGTAGGCCGGGGGCTTCAGCGGCGGTCGGTAGGCCGGGGGCTTCAGCGGCGGTCGGTAGGCCGGGGGCTTCAGCGGCGGTCGGTAGGCCGGGGGCTTCAGCGGCGGTCGGTAGGCCGGGGGCTTCAGCGGCGGTCGGTAGGCCGGAGGCTTCAGCGGCGTTCGGTAGGCCGGGGGCTTCAGCTGTAGGCCTGGGGGCTTCAGCGGTGGGCGGTAGGCCTGGGGGCTTCAGCGGTGGGCGGTAGGCCTGGGGGCTTCAGCGGTGGGCGGTAGGCCTGGGGGCTTCAACGGCGGGCGGGAGGCCGTGGGCTTCAGCGGAGGGCGGTAGACCTGGGGGCTTCAACGGCTGGCGGGAGGCTGTGGGCTTTAGCGGCGTTCAGTAGGCCGGGGGGTTCAGCGGCGGTCGGTAGGCACGGGGGCTTCAGCGGTAGGCCTGGGAGCTTTAGCAGTGGGCGGTAGGCCGTGGGCTTCAACGGCGTTCAGTAGGCCGGGGGGTTCAGCGGCGGTCGGTAGGCACGGGGGCTTCAGCGGTAGGCCTGGGAGCTTTAGCAGTGGGCGGTAGGCCGTGGGCTTCAACGGCGTTCAGTAGGCCGGGGGTTTCAGCGGCGGTCGGTAGGCTGGGGGCTTTATCGCTAGGCCTGGGGGCTTCAGCAGCGGGCAGCTTCATCGGCGGTCGGTAGGCCGGGGGCTTCAGCGGTAGGCCTAGGGGCTTCAGTGGCGGTCGGTAGGTCGGGGGCTTCAGCAGTGGTCGGTAGGCCTGGGGGCTTCAGCGGCGGTCGGTAGGCCTGGGGGCTTCAGCGGCGGTCGGTAGGCCTGGGGGCTTCAGCGGCGGTCGGTAGGCCTGGGGGCTTCAGCGGCGGTCGGTAGGCCTGGGGGCTTCAGCGGTGGTCGGGGCTTCAGAGGCCGGTGGCTTCAGCGTCGGGAGGGAGGCCCCGGCCTTCAGTGGCGGGCATCAGGCCGCGGGCTTCGGAAGCCAGGGCCTTCAGCAGGGGGACGGGGCTTCTCTGCAGTGAAGATTTCTACAGAACCCAGCAGCTTGCA
The DNA here is from genome assembly GCF_905171775.1 of Rana temporaria. Lineage (NCBI taxonomy): Eukaryota > Metazoa > Chordata > Amphibia > Anura > Ranidae > Rana > Rana temporaria. The sequence goes on along the minus strand of NC_053500.1, from coordinate 139,284,885 downwards.
CATCTCGGGTCATTCTTCATTACAGATAAGTGAGGGAACTAAAGCTGGAGAGAGAAAAATATTTCCCGACAGGGGGGGCACTGGCTTTTTCACTTTCAGCTAAGCCCCGCCCCCTTCTTTCCAGCAGTGCAGTGTGAGAGGCTCCGCGGATTGGTGAGGCTTCTGCATTGGATTGTTTGAAGGTGCAGCTCAGAGCCAGATGTCGGAGCTCCCTGTAAAGGATATAAAGTTGCAGCACAGGAGAAGTCTGGCCCGGCTTTGTTCTGCATGGAATGGAGTCACTCGAGCAGAGGAGGATGTAAGCGATCGGCTGGGTGTCGGTTGCCGGTTGCTGTTTGCTCTGAATAAATAATGAATCACCTTGGTGACGTGTGATCTGCATTCCCTGCTTTGTGTTTCTCCTGTAGACATGGGGACATGCTGTTCCTGTACCCGTCGGGCCTCGCTGGGCCGTCCTCTGAGGTCATGGATACGTCCGCGGGGCTGCAGGCCGCACGACCGGCAAGTTCGCCTCAAGTGACGGAAGACGAGATTGACCAGTATCTGCTGAAACAGGAGGGGAAGATCTACAGAAACAAAGACCCCCAGCTGTACGTACTCTACGAGAAATAAATATAAAGGGCACCTGTCATCTTCTACCCCTCCTTCACCTACAATGGGGGGTCACAGTGGACCTGGGTTGGCACAGGAAGTTGTGTTAATCCTGCTTGGGGCGAATAATTACCAGAAAATGCCATATATTGCAGCTTATTAGTACTAGTATTGGTGTAAATTTACCCGTTAACCTGTTCCCGGCCATGCTCTAGCCGAATGACCGTTACAGCGGAGCCAGGAGGCCCTCGTATGACATCCTCCCATGCTCCCGCCCCCTGTAGCATGCGCATCAGCAGTGATCTGTGATCAGGTTAAAGAGCCAATCACAGCGGCCCTTTACCACGTGATCAGCTGTGTCCAGTCGCAGCTGATCACAACATAAACAGGGTTTGCTGGTTTTCTGCAATCCTCTTCTCACACTGACAGGAGAGGAGAGCCGATACCCAGCATATCCACCCAGGGGACATCTACACTGATAAACGAGGTGCTCACCAGTGCTGCCAATTGGTGCCCATCAGCGCTGTCTATCAGTGCCGCCTCATTACTGCCCATCAGTGCCGCCCATTGGTACATATCGGTACAGCCCATCAGTGCCACCTTATTACTCCTCATCCGTGATGTAAATCAGTGAAGGAAAAAAATAACTTTTTACAAAAAATTTATCACAGAAACTAAGAGAAACTTTTTTTTTTATTTTTATTTTTATTTATTTTTTAAGACATTTTTGGTCTTTTTGATTTGTTTAGTAAAACCCATACCCAGTGCCGCCTCATTACTGCCCATCAGTGCTGCCCATACCCAGTGCCGAATTAAATGCCACCGAAAGAAAGCTCTATCTGTCTCAGATAAACATTTAATTTGGGTGCAGTGTTGCATGACCGCGCAATTGTCATTCAAAGTGTGTATGTGTGGCGTTGAACGTCGCCTTCTGGAAAGGAGTAGATTTCTGGCTACTTCCAAAACAGAGGGATCCCTTTAAATCCCGCCCCCTGTAGCCTGATACTTTTACCGCCCCCGCTGCTGTCACCACCCCTCCATTCACCCCTAGGAGCGAGGAGAGGAAATCTCCTGTATAAGCTCCCAGTCTATATCTGTCAGAGCTTACACAGGGCTGAGGTCTCTCTGACCCGCATGACCATATGGGTGGCTGAGTAGCCAACCATCATGCACCAGCGATGTCGCATGAGCGGACGGCAGATGAAATGCACATTCCCCCACCCATATACCCAGAAGTGTCCAGTGTCTGTGCTGTCGCCAGCAGTGCAGTGAAAAGCGATGGGTAATTTGATCATAAGCCACATGGAGGCGCTAAGTGTACCTGCTGTTCTATATGATGGGCACAGCACCAATTTACCTGAGAAGGGAAACTGTGAAAGATGGGCTGAGGGCAGGGGACTGTCCACCGGTATTGCCTTGTGGTCCCCCAACACCCGATCTTCTCCCCTATTACTGACTTGCCATTCCTTGTTCTGCATTTTGTATTGAGGCGGCCATCTTGGTTGAGGCAGAACTTTGCTTCCCAATGTCCGCCTCCAGCAAGGAGAACAGTGAGCAGCACGGTAATGATGTCACCAAATCTCCTGAGACCAGCAGTGCCTTGGATCTCGCGCTGCAGATATACAGCTATGAGGCCGTATATTACATCCCGGGAAGTGTACGTTGGGTAAAGCTTATACATGAACAACCCACCTGCTGATCTACAGCAGTTTATATGTAGTGTGTCTTTTTCCACTTTTATTTTCTTATTTTTTTTTTATTACATCAAAGCCGTATCCACAATAAACAAAAATAAAAGAAATCGGGTCCAATGAAAGATAGTGTGTCTTTACTTGTTTGAATGGCTCCCCCTCTCCTAATTTTATATATTTTCTATTGTAGATGTCGGCATGGCTCTCTTGGAAAATGTGTGCACTGCGTCCCATTGGAGGTAAGGGCTGAGAGTTGGGCACTGGGTGTCATTGTGTCCTGTGTACTTACATGGCGGTCCTTGCTTGGCCTCCTGTGTGTGTACATGGCGGTCCTTGCTTGGCCTCCTGTGTGTGTACATGGCGGTCTCTGCTTGGCCTCCTGTGTGTGTACATGGAGGTCTCTGCTTGGCCTCCTGTGTGTGTACATGGAGGTCTCTGCTTGGCCTCCTGTTTATGTACATGGCGGTCCTTGCTTGGCCTCCTGTGTGTGTACATGGCGGTCTCTGCTTGGCCTCCTGTGTGTGTACATGGCGGTCTCTGCTTGGCCTCCTGTGTGTGTACATGGCGGTCTCTGCTTGGCCTCCTGTGTATGTACATGGAGGTCTCTGCTTGGCCTCCTGTGTGTGTACATGGCGGTCTCTGCTTGGCCTCCTGTGTATGTACATGGCAGTCTCAGCTTGGCCTCCTGTGTGTGTACATGGAGGTCTCTGCTTGGCCTCCTGTGTATGTACATGGAGGTCTCTGCTTGGCCTCCTGTGTGTGTACATGGCGGTCTCTGCTTGGCCTCCTGTGTATGTACATGGCAGTCTCAGCTTGGCCTCCTGTGTGTGTACATGGCGGACTCTGCTTGGCCTCCTGTGTGTGTACATGGCAGACTCTGCTTGGCCTCCTGTGTATATACATGGCGGTCCCTGCTTGGCCTCCTGTGTATGTACATGGAGGTCTCTGCTTGGCCTCCTGTGTGTGTACATGAAGGTCTCTGCTTGGCCTCCTGTGTGTGTACATGGCGGTCTCTACTTGGCCTCCTGTGTGTGTACATGGCGGTCTCTGCTTGGCCTCCTGTGTATGTACATGGCGGTCTCTGCTTGGCATCCTGTGTATGTACATGGCGGCCTCTGCTTGGCCTCCTGTGTGTGTACATGGCGGTCTCTGCTTGGCCTCCTGTGTATGTACATGGCGGTCCCTGCTTGGCCTCCTGTGTGTGTACATGGCGGTCTCTACTTGGCCTCCTGTGTGTGTACATGGCGGTCTCTGCTTGGCCTCCTGTGTGTGTACATGGCGGTCTCTACTTGGTCTCCTGTGTGTGTACATGGCGGTCTCTGCTTGGCCTCCTGTGTGTGTACATGGCGGTCTCTGCTTGGCCTCCTGTGTGTGTACATGGCGGTCTCTGCTTGGCCTCCTGTGTGTGTACATGGCGGTCTCTGCTTGGCCTCCTGTGTGTGTACATGGAGGTCTCTGCTTGGCCTCCTGTGTATGTTCATGGCGGTCTCTGCTTGGCCTCCTGTGTGTGTATACGGCCGTTTTCTGCTCTGAACCACCTTCTCATATCACCTTTTTGTCCCGCAGCCATTCGATGAAGATTATCTGAACCATCTGGAGCCCCCAGTCAAACATATGTCTTTCCATGCTTACATCAGGAAGCTGACAGGAGGCGCTGACAAGTAAGTATCGCTCATACAACTGCATTATGTGTTCTGCCCCACTGAGGCTTCCTGTCACATGTTCATGACCGGCACCATCTATTCTTTTTATGTAACGCTAAAAGATGTTTAAAGAGGAAGTAAACCCTGTCTTTAAAAAAAACAGGCACAATGAGCTAGTATGCATAGTATACTAGCTCATTAAGAATTGCTTACCTGAGAACCATGCCCCCACAGCGGTCCTCGGACACCTCCTCCGTCGCCAACATGATACCCAGAGTGACTTCCGGGTATCGCTGCTCCGGCGCTGTGACTGGCCGGAGCAGTGATGACGTCGCTCCCGCGCGGGAGCCACCACTAACGGCATGATCGCTCTGTGCGCATGCGCCGTACACATCGGTGCCGTCTTGCTTGGAAATATCTCCTTAACCGAGATTTACGGATTTTTTATTTATTTTTTTGCAACCCGTTCCCCTTCATTGCATCCGTTGTTATGAATGATCTGTATTCTGTCTCCAAACTATTTTCAGAGGGAAATTTGTGGCCTTGGAAAATATCAGCTGCAAGATCAAGTCTGGTTGTGAGGGGCACCTACCGTGGCCGGAGGGCATCTGTACCAAATGCCAGCCCAGCGCCATCACCCTCAACCGACAGGTGAGAAATGGGAGGCTGCTGTAGGGAAAGGAAGCCCTAAAAAGTCACACATCCTCCCAATGACACCAACAATGGGCCACAGTTCCTCCCAATGACGGGACACGATTTCTCCCAATGACCCCAATAATGGGGCACAGTTCCTCCCAATGACGGGACACGATTTCTCCCAATGACCCCAATAATGGGGCACAGTTCCTCCCAATGACGGGACACGATTTCTCCCAATGACCCAATAATGGGGCACAGTTCCTCCCAATGATGGGACACAATTTCTCCCAATGACCCCAATAATGGGGCACAGTTCCTCCCAATGACGGGACACGATTTCTCCCAATGACCCCAATAATGGGGCACAGTTCCTCCCAATGATGGGACACGATTTCTCCCAATGACCCCAATAACGGGCCACAGTTCCTCCCAATGACGGGACACGATTTCTCCCAATGACCCCAATAATGGGCCACAGTTCCTCCCAATGACGGGACACGATTTCTCCCAATGACCCCAATAATGGGCCACAGTTCCTCCCAATGACGGGACACGATTTCTCCCAATGACCCAATAATGGGGCACAGTTCCTCCCAATGATGGGACACAATTTCTCCCAATGACCCCAATAATGGGGCACAGTTCCTCCCAATGACGGGACACGATTTCTCCCAATGACCCCAATAATGGGGCACAGTTCCTCCCAATGATGGGACACGATTTCTCCCAATGACCCCAATAACGGGCCACAGTTCCTCCCAATGACGGGACACGATTTCTCCCAATGACCCCAATAATGGGCCACAGTTCCTCCCAATGACGGGACACGATTTCTCCCAATGACCCCAATAATGGGCCACAGTTCCTCCCAATGACGGGACACGATTTCTCCCAATGACCCCAATAATGGGGCACAGTTCCTCCCAATGACGGGACACGATTTCTCCCAATGACCCCAATAATGGGCCACAGTTCATCCCAATGACGGGACACGATTTCTCCCAATGACCCAATAATGGGGCACAGTTCCTCCCAATGACGGGACACGATTTCTCCCAATGACCCCAATAATGGGGCACAGTTCCTCCCAATGACGGGACACGATTTCTCCCAATGACCCCAATAATGGGCCACAGTTCCTCCCAATGACGGGACACGATTTCTCCCAATGACCCAATAATGGGCCACAGTTCCTCCCAATGACGGGACACGATTTCTCCCAATGACCCCAATAATGGGCCACAGTTCCTCCCAATGACGGGACACGATTTCTCCCAATGACCCAATAATGGGGCACAGTTCCTCCCAATGACAGGACACGATTTTGCCCAATGAACCCAATAATGGGGCACAGTTCCTCCCAATGACGGGACATGATTTCTCCCAATGACCCCAATAATGGGACACAGTTCCTCCCAATGACGGGACACGATTTCTCCCAATGACCCCAATAATGGGGCATAATTCCTCCCAATGACTAACAATGGGGCCTTATGACACCGACAATGGGGGCACAATTCCTTCCACTGACGCCAAAGATGGGGGGGATTGTTTAGTCCCACTGATGCAGGGATTTTTTTGTAGGCCCAATGGCCACAGTCGGGTCCCCCTGAAATCTGAAGGACCATAAACTGGCCCATTGTTTGGAAAGTTTGGGGACCCCTGGCCTAGACCAGCACATTACACTTGCATTACTGACATTGGCCATTCCAGGGCACTTTGACCTTTTTAGCATGAATTCTAAATACGGTGAATTTCTCCTTCCCGTCGGTGAAGATCTGATCCTTCATTCTAGAAATACAGACACGTGGATAACATTATGTTCGAGAATCACACCATCGCCGACCGCTTCCTGGACTTCTGGCGCAAGACCGGCAATCAGCACTTCGGCTACTTGTACGGGCGATACACCGAACACAAGGACATCCCTTTGGGTATCCGGGCTGAGGTGGCCGCCATCTACGAGCCTCCACAGGTAAGGATTGTGAGCCGAGAGTGACAGCGCCCCCTCCTCCTGAAGGGAGAACTGCGAGGGGATACCCCCACATCCAATTCGCAATAGTGGGAACCCAGCCTAAAAGTGCGTCCAGCAACAATCATCGCAGTCCTGCTGTAAGTCGCTGATCGCCACCATTACTAGTATATGAAAAAAAAAGAAATTCCAGCATATATCCCATCGTTTGTAGATGCTAGAACTGTCACACAAACCAATCAATGTACACTTATTGTGATTTAAAAAAAAAAAAAAAGCAAAAACATGTAGCAGAATACATATTGACCTAAATTGATGCAGATGATGAATAAATTAGATTTCATTTTTTTTTTTTTTGATATGTTTTTAAAGTTTTTTTTTTTTTTTTTTTAAGTGGAGGTTCCACCTAAAAAAAAAAAAAAATTCCACCAGAAATCTAAAAAAAAAATAAATAAATGGAAAAAAAAAAAAGTTACTTACCCTAAATAGCTGTTGCTATGCGGAAGTGCCGAATCTGCCTCTTCATCCTCCGTGGTGGTTTCTCTTCCTCCTCCTACACTCGATGTCTTCTTGTGAATGGGGTGCGCTGCATTCTGGGAACTGTGTGTGTCCCCCAGAAAGCAGCGCAGTAGGAAACTGCTTCACTGCCTGTTTCCCTTACTGTGGATGGCAGCGCTTGGAGCTGCCACGATCGAGGATCAGCCTCGGCGGGGGCCGACATCGCTGGCGGCTAGAACAGGTAAGTGTTTTTTTTTTTTTAATGGAACCTCCGCTTTAATATATATATATATACTGTAAAACATATCCAATTTAAAAAAAAATGAAATCTAATTTCTTCATCAATTTAGGTCAAGATGTATTCTGCTACATGTTTTTGGTTTAAAAAAAAAAATAATAATTATGTGTGTACACACATACATGTATTATATTATCCCGCTGCTTGTAATAACAGCCGAGCGGCTGTTTTGCCGACCGTCGTCTCTAAAAAAAAACGGTACCTGGGTGATGCCTGTAGCTGCGGCTGCGGGCATCGCCCCAGTATAAACCCCTTGAGGCCAAAGGCCGCTGCAATAAATACATCGGCACCAAGGGGTTGCCATATTGCAAAAAGAAAAATGGCTTGGTCATGAACAGGGGGGGGATCTTCCAGAGGGTAAATGGTTAGAAGATGCGTCATATTTTACTTGCATGTAATGATCCCCCCCCCCCCCCCCCTTTTCCTCATGTCGTTGTGTTTTCTCTCATAGATTGGAACTCAGAACAGCCTGGAACTGCTGGATGATCCGAAGGCAAAAGTGGTGGATGAGATTGCAGCCAAACTTGGATTAAGAAAGGCAAGCTCTGTTTACTGCTATAGGGCCCGGCGGCCATACACCATTCATTTTCATTCGCGGGTTAAACAAAGGAAAATGTTTTGATTCTCCCCCCCCCCCCCCCCCCATTTACACATTGGAGGTGGATGGGGGAATCACTCTTGAGGAGGCTTCCCTGCCACCAGAATACACTCATCGGCACCACCGGCTATAGCCTGCAGCACTGATTGAGCAATAAGGTGTTTTTTTTTTTTTAAGTGATCACATTCCCTCTGTTCTCAGCTGCATAAGGCTGCATTCACACCTAGGCGTAGGCGATTTGCGGCGTTTTTTACCGCGATTTGCCGCGACAAAACGCTGCGTTTTTAACCGCGGTTTTGTATAGGTCATTGTCGGGTATGGAGAACGCCGAAGCCGCCCGATATGCCGCGACAAAAAAGGGTCCGGGACTTGTTTGAGCTTCAGGCGTTTAACGTTTCGGCGTTCGGCGTGGAGATGTGAACCATCTCCATAGAGAATCATGTTATTTCTCCCCTCCAGCGTATTGTAGCGTCGCGCTTCAGGCGTTTTGTCGCCTAGGTGTGAATGCAGCCTAAGAGCTGGGGGGAGGAGAAGCAGCAGCACACTGAGCTTCCCAGTGAATGACTGTGCAAGGGGGGTGTCAGGACAAGTCTGATCATTGGAGGAGAGAGCAGGCTGAATTCCCAGCACAGCTAGAGGACTGACCACGGTGTGCTCTCCTGCTTAGTGTGGTCAATATTTAATAGGGGGACTAGCGGGATCACCATGAATTTCACACCAAGGCAGCAATACAAAGAGAACAGGAAATGTTCTTATACCAGTACATGGTACAGCAGGCACATGTCAGGAATATGAAGTGTTGGGGGGGTAATAAAACGCCCATCTTACCTTCTGCTCCATTCTGCACAGGTCGGCTGGATATTCACAGACTTGGTATCAGAAGACACCAGGAAAGGGACGGTCCGCTACAGCAGGAACAAGGTGAGCAGAAATGGGGAGACTTTGTACAGTTCGCTTATCGAAGGTTCTTCCTCTCCCATAAAAATAATCTCTCTTCTTTTACACAGGATGCGTATTTCCTGAGCGCGGAAGAATGCATCACCGCCGGCTTCTTCCAGAACAAGCACCCCAACATTTGCCGCCTCTCACCGGACACACATTTCGGCTCGAAGTTTGTGACCGTAGTGGCTACAGGTAGGCTTATCCTCAGAAACCACATGGGGCCCCCTGCAAAGCCACGGGGGGACCTGGAAGGGTTAATAAGGGCTGATAAAGATGGTGACGGGTTTAGGCCTGATCTTCCTTGGCTTTCTGGCTCCACCACCCAGAGTAATAGGCATGTTGTGTATGGACCTAACTCTGCAACGACCTAATCTCCTAACAGTGCCATGGTAACATAATTAACCACTTCCTTACCGCTGGACGTCATATGACCTCCTGGACTTTCTGGGGGGGGTATCTGAATGATGCCTACAGCAGCCGCCGATTCTGTGCACCATAAGAACGATCACGTTATGACGTCACTCCCCGGGATCCCGGAAGTAAACAAAGCCGCGATCGCGGCTTTGTTTACTTCCGGGATCCCGGGGCGTGACGTCATAACGTGATCGTTCTTATGGTGCACAGAATCGGCGGCTGCTGTAGGCATCATTCAGATATCTTATTGGCCCTGCATCTCTCCATAAAGAGGACCTGTCACAATAGATTCCTATCACAAGAGATGTTTACATTCCTTGTGCTAAGAGTAAAAGTAATCAAAAAAATATGTGTAAAAAAAGAAATAAAAATTAAGTAATTTTTTTATTTATTTTTTTAAAGCGGTAGTAAAGCCGCTGCTGTTTTTTTTTTTTTTTTTTTTTTTTTTTTTCCATACCTGAAAAGCAAAAGCCATAATGAGCTAGTAAGCACCGCATACTAGCTCATTATGAAATACTTACCTTGGAACGAGGTGTGGGGAACTTACCTGGTCCACGCCGAGGGAGATGTCATCTTGCCTCTGCGTGTCTCCCGGGTATCGCCGCTCCAGCGCTGTGATTGGCTGGAGCGGCGATGACGCCATGCGCGCGGGAGACTTCTTTTCAGCAAGGTCTGGCAGCTTGGGAACCGAGTGTCTGAGTATCTCTGGTGCCCCCTTACCTCTGGCCAAATGCGGTACTGCACACCCCAGCAGCTTGACTCAATGCTTGCAAATCAAATCAGGATTAAAAAAAAAAAAGCTTGTATTGCGAAACGTTTGTAAACCCCATCTTTTGCAATCCAAGGTCCCACTGTATCTGAAATCAAATCTTTACTATTGTGTGGCAATAACATGGTGTGGGCAGATTTCTGGCAGTCACAGGCTGTCACGCCCCTCCAGCCCGTGTCTTAGAGTAAGAGGGAGGTGAGGCCCCCAACAATCTACATGTAATATCCAGCCTCCCCATTGTGTTTAGCTGGTTGGTGGGCGTGGAGGAGGAAGGAAGGGAGGGAGTGAGTGGGCTGTCATTTACCACTGTGTATACGCCCCACATGTATGACTCTATAGTCACATGGGCTGCTCAGATGTGATAGGGAGGAAATGCTCAGCATAGAATCTCACTAAAAACTGAGCATGTGCAGAGTTGCCAACACTGCTCTGCAAAATTCCCAACTGCAGTGGGGACATGGACAGAAGGGGGGGATAGAGAGCAGGTGGATCTCCCAGGTTTTTCACAGAATACAGACCATGAATTTTCTGATCGTTTTTTTATCACGTGGGTTCAAATTGACGGTAAACGACCTCTGTATGGACTTTTCCACCATATAATGTTCACCCCGCAATGTGGCAACATTCATGAGTCCTCCTCCCTCCTCTGTTGTTTCCTTTGGTAGGCGGCCCCGATAACCAAGTGCACTTTGAGGGGTACCAGGTGTCCAATCAGTGTATGGCGCTGGTACGGGATGAGTGCCTCTTGCCGTGCAGAGACGCTTCGGAGCTGGGATACGCCAAAGAGTCGAGCAGCGAGCAGTATGTTCCCGACGTCTTCTATAAGGTCAGTTGTGCAGATTGCGGGGATTCTGTCATCGGAATATATATATATATATATATATATATATATATATATATATATATATATATATATATATATATATATATATGTGTGTGTGTATATATATATATATATATATATATATATATATATATGTGAACTAACGCTTTAATGATTTATTAACTACTTCCCGCCGGGAGGGCGTACATGGAGGTCCTCCAGTTTTAGTGGTTATACCGGGATGGTCGGTGTACCTAAAAGCGTCATCCCAGTATTGATCTTTTCAGCCCGTGATTCTCTTCAAGGCAGAAGTGATCCGAGTTGCTAGTTAGATGCTCGATCACTTCTGCAGTTGGCGGAAGGGGGTCCCACCCCCCCTCCCGCTATTGCCGCTGCCTCTCCCGGGTCCATCATGGAGACCGGCAGCGGCGATGGCTGCCCTATACAGAGAGAGAGGAACTGACGTCGTCTCCCCCCCCTCTCTGGAAACCTGGAGCGACGAGCAGTTCCTCACTTCTGGTTCCACCCCTTTGTTTACCAGGTAAGTAAAATGATCTTGTCTAACCACTTAAGACCCGGACCTTTATGCAGGTAAAGGACCCGGCCAGTTTTTGCGATTCGGCACTGCGTCGTTTTAACTGACAATTGCGCGGTCGTGCGACGTGGCTCCCAACCAAAATTGGCGTCCTTTTTTTCCCACAAATAGAGCTTTCTTTTGGTGGTATTTGATCACCTCTGCGGTTTTTATTTTTTGCGCTATAAACAAAAATAGAGCGTCAATTTTGAAAAAAATTCAATATTTTTTACTTTTTTCTATAATAAATATCCCCCAAAAATATATAAAACATTTTTTTTCCCTCAGTTTAGGCCGATACGTATTCTTCTACATATTTTTTGTAAAAAAAATCACAATAAGCGTTTATCGATTGGTTTGCGCAAAATTTATAGCGTTTACAAAAAAAGGGCATAGTTTTATTGCATTTTTATTAGGTTTTTTTTTTTTTTTTTTTACTACTAATGGCGGCGATCAGCGTTTTTTTTTTTTTTTTTTTGTGACTGCGACATTATGGCGGACACTTCGGACAATTTTGACACATTTTTGGGACCATTGTCATTTTCACAGCAAAAAATGCTATAAAAATGCACAGTTTACTGTGAAAATGACAATTGCAGTTTGGGAGTTGACCACAAGGCGGCGCTGAAGGGGTTATGTGTGACCTCATTTGTGTTTTTAACTGTAGGGGGGTGTGGCTGTAGGTGTGACGTCATCGATTGTGTTTCCCTATATAAGGGAACACTCGATCGATGACAGCGCCACAGTGAAGAACGGGGAAGCTGTGTTTACACACAGCTCCCCCCGTTCTTCAGCTCCGGGGAGCGATCGCGGGACTCCAGCGGCGATCGGGTCCACGAGTCCCGCGGACCCCACGGCTGGTCTTAAAGAGCTACGTACAGGTACGTGATTGTGCCCAGCCGTGCCATTCTGCCGTCGTATATTGGCGTGAAGGGGTCCTTAAGTGGTTAAACTAGAAGCGTTATTTAGATCGGCAGAGTTGCTATTTGTGAAGTGACTGAAATGCCACAAATATTTCTGAAGGAATCTGTTTTTTTTCGTTTCACTGTGAGCAATTCTTTCCTTGCAGGACGTGGACAAGTTCGGTAATGAAATCACCCAGCTAGCCCGGCCTCTGCCTGTAGAGTATCTGATCATCGATGTAAGTATCGCCTTCTACCTATAGCTGTGTGTCTGGGGACTGGAGATCCACCATCACTTCCTGTCCTGGTGACTACGTTTTTGAAATTCCGTCCATCCTTTCTTTGCTAAATGTGAACACATTGACTTCTGTGGCATGCAATACCACATGTGACCAGAGGTGGAGGGGGGGGGGGGGGGGCGCCGGAGAGCCTCTAAAATATTTGGCTGATCTCGGAAAGGCCCGGGAAAGGAGTATTTCCAATTGGCTCTGGCGCCCCCGCACCTCTGGCCAAATGTGGTACTGCACACCGCTGAGACAACACTCGCAAAGCGGTAAGCTTATACATGTATTACAATACAGTGGTACCTTGGATTACAAGCATAATTCGTTCCAGAAGAATGCTAGTAATCCAAAGCACTTGTATATCAAAGCAAGTTTCTCCATAGAAGTCAATGGAAACTCATATAATTCGTTCCTCAGTGACTTCTATGGTATGCAGTACCACATGTGGCCAGAGGTGGGGGGACGCCGGAGACACTCATTAACCGCTCGGATGCACTCGGGAACGAAGTGTTTGAGTAGCTCCGAGTGCGTCTGGATGGCTCAGAGTGTCACCAGCGCCCCCTCACCTCTGGCCAAATGTGGTACTGCACACCCCATTGGCTTGAATCCTGCTTGTTTTACGGTGGAGGGGGGCGCCGAAGAGCCTTAAATATTTGGCTGATCTCAAAAAGGCCCGGGAAAGGAGTATTTCCAATTTGGCTCTGGCGCCCCCGCACCTCTGGCCAAATGTGGTACTGCACACCTCATTGGCTTGAATCCTGCTCGTTTTACGGTAGAGGGGGGCGCCGGAGAGCCTCGAAAAGGCCCGGGAAAGGAGTATTTCCAATTGGCTCTGGCGCCCCCGCACCTCTGGCCAAATGCGGTACTGCACACCGCAGAGACAACACTCGCAAACTGAGTTAGGATTTTCAACAAAAAAAAAAATGCTTGTCTTGTGAAACGCTTGTTAACGGCGTTACTCGCAATCCGAGGTTTCACTGTATATCTGTTTGTGATCTCTCCATCCTGACACGATTTATTTTGCCTTGTAGATCACCACCACTTTCCCCAAGGATCCGGTCTATACATTCTCCACCTCATCCAACTTGTTTCCCATCGAGAACAGAGAAACCTTGGGTGAAACTCAGGTAAGGCGTGACCACCCTCCAGGACTGTGATACTGGATCCCAGCAGAAGAATGTAGACAGATTTATTTATTGAATTCTAAAGGCCAACCCCCAAGGATTGACTTTGCAGCACTGAGGTCCTTGGTTCAAGTCCTGACCAGAACACTCGCCCCCCACCCCCCCCTTGGGTCTTTATGCCCCATGTTGGCATGGTGTCCACTTTAGCATTTGCAGTGGCAAGGCAGCAGTGTAGGACTGGCCAGAAGAGGGATTACTTTAACCGCTTCAGCCCCGGAGAATTTGGCTGCCAAATGACCAGAGCACTTTTTGCGATTCAGCACTGCGTCACTTTAACTGACAATTGCGCGGTCGTGCGACGTAGCTCCCAAACAAAATTGGCGTCCGTTTTTTCCCACAAATAGAGATTTCTTTTGGTGGTATTTGATCACCTCTGGGGTTTTTATTTTTTGCGCTATAAACAAAAATAGAGCGACAATTTGGGGGAAAAAAGTAATATTTTTAACTTTTTACTATGATGAATATCCCCCCAAAAAAAATAAATTAAAAAAAAAATATTTTTTCCTCAGTTTAGGTCGATACGTATTCTTCTACATATTTATGGGGGGAAAAAAATCGCAATAAGCGTTTATTGATTGGTTTGCGCAAAAGTTATAGCGTCTACAAAATAGGGGATAGTTTTACGGTATTTTTATTATTATTATAATTTTTTTTATAAATGCAGCCTATGTGCCCATCTCCAGTCTAAATGCAGCCTATGTGCCCATCTCCAGTCTATGTGCCCATCTCCAGCCTAAATGCAGCCTATGTGCCCATCTCCAGCCTATGTGCCCATCTCCAGTCTATGTGCCGCCTATGTACCCATCTCCAGTCTATGTGCCCATCTCCAGTCTAAATGCAGCCTATGTGCCCATCTCCAGCCTATGTGCCCATCTGCAGTCTAAATGCAGCCTATGTGCCCATCTCCAGTCTATGTGCCCATCTCCAGCCTAAATGCAGCCTATGTGCCCATCTCCAGTCTATGTGCCCATCTCCAGTCTATGTGCCGCCTATGTACCCATCTCCAGTCTATGTGCCCATCTCCAGTCTATGTGCCCATCTCCAGCCTAAATGCAGCCTATGTGCCCATATCCAGTCTATGTGCCCATCTCCAGTCTAAATGCAGCCTATGTGCCCATCTCCAGCCTATGTGCCCATCTGCAGTCTAAATGCAGCCTATGTGCCCATCTCCAGTCTATGTGCCCATCTCCAGCCTAAATGCAGCCTATGTGCCCATCTCCAGTCTATGTGCCCATCTCCAGTCTATGTGCCGCCTATGTACCCATCTCCAGTCTATGTGCCCATCTCCAGTCTATGTGCCCATCTCCAGCCTAAATGCAGCCTATGTGCCCATCTCCAGCCTATGTGCCCATCTCCAGTCTATGTGCCGCCTATGTACCCATCTCCAGTCTATGTGCCCATCTCCAGTCTAAATGCAGCCTATGTGCCCATCTCCAGCCTATGTGCCCATCTCCAGTCTAAATGCAGCCTATGTGCCCATCTCCAGTCTATGTGCCCATCTCCAGCCTAAATGCAGCCTATGTGCCCATCTCCAGTCTATGTGCCCATCTCCAGTCTATGTGCCGCCTATGTACCCATCTCCAGTCTATGTGCCCATCTCCAGCCTAAATGCAGCCTATGTGCCCATATCCAGTCTATGTGCCCATCTCCAGTCTAAATGCAGCCTATGTGCCCATCTCCAGCCTATGTGCCCATCTGCAGTCTAAATGCAGCCTATGTGCCCATCTCCAGTCTATGTGCCCATCTCCAGTCTATGTGCCCATCTCCAGTCTATGTGCCCATCTCCAGTCTATGTGCCCATCTCCAGTCTATGTGCCCATCTCCAGTCTATGTGCCCATCTCCAGTCTATGTGCCCATCTCCAGTCTATGTGCCCATCTCCAGTCTAAATGCAGCCTATGTGCCCATCTCCAGTCTATGTGCCCATCTCCAGTCTATGTGCCCATCTCCAGCCTATGAGCCCCTCTCCAGTCTAAATGCAGCCTATGTGCCCCTCTCCAGTCTAAATGCAGCCTATGTGCCCCTCTCCAGTCTAAATGCAGCCTATGTGCCCCTCTCCAGTCTAAATGCAGCCTATGTGCCCCTCTCCAGTCTAAATGCAGCCTATGTGCCCCTCTCCAGTCTAAATGCAGCCTATGTGCCCCTCTCCAGTCTAAATGCAGCCTATGTGCCCCTCTCCAGTCTAAATCCAGCCTATGTGCCCCTCTCCAGCCTATGTGCCCATCTCCAGCCTAAATGCAGTCTATGTGCCCATCTCCAGCCTATGTGCCCATCTCCAGCGTAAATGCAGCCTATGTGCCCATCTCCAGTTTATGTGCCCATTTGCAGCCTCACCATCTCTCGTGGAGTGAGGGAATCGCCGAGCCGTCATCTCCTGTTCACTCGGCGGCAGTCACATACACAGTCCCGCCATCGGCATTGGACCAGCTCCTGTGATTGATAGAACACTGGTCCAATGCCGGTGGCGGAAGCGGGACTGTGTGTGTGACGTTGGAGTAAACCGGAGATGACGGCTCGGAGTTGACGACTCTGTGAATTCCGGCGGCGCTCGTCCCCCTCCGAGCCCAAGGTACACTATCGGCGTATAACACGCACCCGTGATTTTCCCCCTATTTTCAGGGAGAAAAAGAGCGTGTTATACGCCGATAAATACGGTACCTGCTCTGTGTAATGTTAGTGCTTTGTTACTGTTAATGTTTTTTTTTCTTGGTTCTTCTGCAGGACTTTCACAGTCTGGCCAACTACCTGTCCCAGAATCCATCCACCGTTTTCTTGGATATCATCTCAGACTTCCACCTACTATACTTCTTGGTCACCAATGAGGTGATGCCTCTACAGGTAAGTGTGGCGTCTTCATAGTGGAACTGTATGTAGTAGGACCTGCTAGTCTAGTACAGTATTTCTCCACTCCAGTCCACAAGAGGCCTCAACAGGTCACGTTTTCAGGATTTCCTTCAGCAAAAATGTCTGTGGTAATACCTAAGGCAGTGAAACCGATCAAATCACCTGTGCAAAATAATGGAAAGCCTGAAAACATGACCTGTTGGGGTGCCTTGAGGACTGGCGTTGAGAAACGCTAGTCTAGTAAGGTGGCCATACACTTGGCAATTTTTTGATCCATCTAGGTGTGAGTAATGGCAAACAATGCGCTCTTTACAGTGGGCTAGATCGTCCATATGTGCAAAAGATTAAATATAATTAAACATTTAGAGTGGAACTCCAGGCAGAGAGTATTTTGTGACTTGTGGTGGAGGAATAAGTTGCCTCTAGTGATGTTGCAGTGCAGGACACGGGCTCCTCCAATCATAGACACTGGGTTATGCTGCCACCTTCAGGTGATTGGACGCTGGAAAACAGAACTTTGGCATGCCCTTTAAAACCCCTCCTCCTTTTTTTTTTTTTGCCAACTTCCTTAGGTGAAGAATAAGCTCTCAGGTATCTGGCTTGTGCTTCCACACGAAAAAAATGATCTTTCTCCCCTCCTAGCTGCACCTGAGCCACTAAGGATACCTCCTGCACCTTCAGGATCACTGCACCACAGGGATCATACCAGGACACCGCTGCATAGAAAACATGGAACCCGGCCTGTAATGTTACTGAAAACATGGGCACTGGACTCCACGTTAGACACTCACCCTTAGCACAGCAGTCCAGCGAGGTGCAGTTAGCCACAGGGTGCTATACAGGTCCAGGGCTGTGGTTCATCCATCTTGTGGTACCTGGTCTCTGAAGACCTATGAAGGAGGGGGGTATGTCTTCTTGGGGGAAGGAGTGACCAGAGCTGTGCAGAGGTCAGCCTGGAACGGAGCCCCTTCTCTCACATGGGGGTCTCCCCAATAGTTGGACAGTCTCTGGATCCCGGGGGGGCACTGTGTTTGTGCACAGATGGGTGGGTGTCAGGAATCCCTAGGCCAGGAGCAGTGTGTGAAAGGGTGTCCATGCCCACAGTCTGCATCCCCTACTAAACTTCTTCCCCCTCCCCTTATGTATTTCTACATGGAGATCCTATCCCTACTCATGTATTTATACATTTTGATCATATCCCCCCCTTATGTAGTTATGCATGGCGATCCTTATGTATTTATACATGATGATCATATCCCCCCTTTATACATGGAGATCATATCCCCCCTTATGTATTTATACACAGATATCATACCCCCCCCCCCTTATGTATTTATAAACAATAATCATATCCCCCCTTATGTATTTATACACTGTGATCATATCCCCCCTTATGTATTTATACAGTGTGATCATATCCCCCCCTTATGTATTTATACACTGTGATCATATCCCCCCTTATGTATTTATACACTGTGATCATATCCCCCCCTTATGTATTTATACACTGTGATCATATCCCCCCCTTATGTATTTATACACTGTGATCATATACCCCCCTTATGTATTTATACACTGTGATCATATCCCCCCCTTATGTATTTATACATAGAGATCATATCCCCCCCTTATGTATTTATACATGGTGATCATATACCCCCCTTATGTATTTATACATGGAGATCATATCCCCCCTTATGTAGTTATACATGGAGATCATATCCCCCCTTATGTATTTATACATGGAGATCATATCCCCCCCTTATGTATTTATACACAGATTATACCCCCCCCTATGTATTTATACACAGTGATCATATCCCCCCTTATGTATTTATACATGGACATCATATCCCCCCCTTATGTATGTATTCATTATGGAATAAGGTTGTAACATAACAAAATGTGGAGAAAGTGAAGCGCTGTGAATACTTTGCGGATGCGCTGTGTATTTTGGTGAGAAAGTCGCACTCTTCGGTCCTCTATAGAAGCAGTCAGTACATTGCACAGCTGTGGAGCACATGAAGAGCTCATCTACAAGATCTGCACACATACATGGACATGACATATGGGGGTCTGTGGGGGGGGGGGGGGCCTCACAGCTTATGTAACATCACTGCAGGGGAGCCTTTTAACAACATTCCAAGAGACATGTGTAGCTTTTTCGGAATTAACAAAAAAAAAAATGGTCCCTGCTGTGCGCAGATCAGATGAGCGCACACATACATCCTAAAAAATGAAAATTGTGTATTAAAGGCATTTGCCCAAAACCCCCCCCCCCCCCCCGATTCTCCTCTTCTCGGGTCCCTCGTCGGCATTCCTGACTCCCCCCCCCTCAAGTGTCCCGAATAGCAAGCTGCTTGCTATGTGGGCAGTCCTGTGGGCTTGATCCAGAGCCGGCTTTGTGTGTCCATTGAGCAATCCACTCTTTTCAGGTCCCCCCCGCTGGCCCCCCTGGACCCTCCCTCCCTCCTGCCGAGTGCCCCCAGAGCAAGCAGTTTGCTCTCAGTGCCCCCATTGCAGGCTCACTCCCAAGCTGCTGATTCACACACAGAGTTGCAGCTTGGCCACGCCCCTCAGCAGCAGGAGCCATTGTCTCAGCCGTTGAGGAGTGAGCCTTTAGGACCACTTTAAATCCTTCCTTCACTCTACCCTCAGGCCTCCCCTTCTCTCTTCCTTCCGGCCTCCCCTTCTCTCTTCCTTCCGGTCTCCCCTTCTCTCTTCCTTCCGGCCTCCCCTTCTCTCTTCCCTCCGGTCTCCCCTTCTCTCTTCCCTCCGGTCTCCCCTTCTCTCTTCCCTCCGGCCTCCCCTTCTCTCTTCCCTCCGGCCTCCCCTTCTCTCTTCCCTCCGGCCTTCCCTTCTCTCTTCCCTCCGGCCTCCCCTTCTCTCTTCCCTCCGGCCTCCCCTTCTCTCTTCCCTCCGGCCTCCCCTTCTCTCTTCCCTCCGGCCTCCCCTTCTCTCTTCCCTCCGGCCTCCCCTTCACTCTTCCCTCCGGCCTTCCCTTCACTCTTCCCTCCGGCCTTCCCTTCACTCTTCCCTCCGGCCTTCCCTTCACTCTTCCCTCCGGCCTTCCCTTCACTCTTCCCTCCGGCCTTCCCTTCACTCTTCCCTCCGGCTTTCCCTTCACTCTTCCCTCCGGCCTTCCCTTCACTCTTCCCTCCGGCCTTCCCTTCACTCTTCCCTCCGGCCTTCCCTTCACTCTTCCCTCCGGCCTTCCCTTCACTCTTCCCTCCGGCTTTCCCTTCACTCTTCCCTCCGGCCTTCCCTTCACTCTTCCCTCCGGCCTTCCCTTCACTCTTCCCTCCGGCCTTCCCTTCTCTCTTCCCTCCGGCCTTCCCTTCACTCTTCCCTCCGGCCTTCCCTTCACTCTTCCCTCCGGCCTTCCCTTCACTCTTCCCTCCGGCCCTCCTCTTTGCGGGAGCCCTCGGCCCTCCTCTTTGCGGGAGCCCTCGGCCCTCCTCTTTCCGGGAGCCCTCGGCCCTCCTCTTTGCGGGAGTCCTCGGCCCTCCTCTTTCCGGGAGTCCTCGGCCCTCCTCTTTCCGGGAGTCCTCGGCCCTCCTCTTTCCGGGAGCCCTCGGCCCTCCTCTTTCCGGGAGCCCTCGGCCCTCCTCTTTGCGGGAGCCCTCGGCCCTCCTCTTTGCGGGAGCCCTCGGCCCTCCTCTTTGCGGGAGCCCTCGGCCCTCCTCTTTGCGGGAGCCCTCGGCCCTCCTCTTTGCGGGAGCCCTCGGCCCTCCTCTTTGCGGGAGCCCTCGGCCCTCCTCTTTCCGGGAGCCCTCGGCCCTCCTCTTTCGGGGAGCCCTCGGCCCTCCTCTTTGCGGGAGCCCTCGGCCCTCCTCTTTGCGGGAGCCCTCGGCCCTCCTCTTTGCGGGAGCCCTCGGCCCTCCTCTTTGCGGGAGCCCTCGGCCCTCCTCTTTGCGGGAGCCCTCGGCCCTCCTCTTTGCGGGAGCCCTCGGCCCTCCTCTTTGCGGGAGCCCTCGGCCCTCCTCTTTGCGGGAGCCCTCGGCCCTCCTCTTTGCGGGAGCCCTCGGCCCTCCTCTTTGCGGGAGCCCTCGGCCCTCCTCTTTGCGGGAGCCCTCGGCCCTCCTCTTTCCGGAATTGTGAGAAGCTCACAGTGTGCAGTGAATTCAGAGGAAGCTGTTTCAGTCCAGGAGACTGAAGGGAGGCCAGAGTTTTGCTTAAATTATTTTCTGTTGTAAGCACACCACCAGGACCGTGTTCCCCTTTAGACGGTTCTGTCAGTGGGAGGAGTTTGCACATGCTCAGTGGCATTTTTCACATCTTCTAATCTCTGCGTGTTCCGTATCTGGTTTTCCTTGTGCCGGTTTCCTATAAGACGACCCTTTTCAGGGCCGGGTTCTGGAGCTATATTTAGGATATGTGTCACCCCCGAGCACAGTGCGCGCCAACATTCCTCCCTCTGCACCGATAACACCCCCACCATTCACGCCGTGTCAGTCCCTGGCCTTGGCAGGCGGGGACACTGGCTCCTCACCAGGAAATGAGAACATTCACTGACTGCCATGTGCACAGCAGCTGGGATGTCCTCGTCTGCCCGGTGATCTGGACAAAACACCCCTCCCCCGCCTTCCATAAGAAAGAGGA